>NC_058060.1:506856-729356 GCF_020085105.1 Siniperca chuatsi | reverse complement strand
TTACTTTTACGCCAGATGTAATGGGACACACACCTTCCAAAAAGTTCAACTTTTGTCTCATCAGTCCACAGAGTATTTTCCCAAAAGTCTTGGAAATCATCAAGATGTTTTCTGGCAAAAATGAGACGAGCCTTAATGTTCTTTTTGCTCAGCAGTGGTTTTCGTCTTGGAACTCAGCCATGCAGGCCATTTTTTCCCAGTCTCTTTCTTATGGTGGAGTCATGAACACTGACCTTAACTGAGGCAAGTGAGGCCTGCAGTTCTTTGGATGTTGTTGTGGGGTCTCTGAATGGCTGAAGAAGAACAAAATGAAGACTTTGGAGTGGCCTAGTGGAGATAAGTTGAGCAAACTGTTTGCGAATGTTTATTCAACATCTGTTGCATAATAGTCGAACCTTATATGGATTCAGATGTGAATTTGATACAGCATTCTAGTGAGGCTGACAGACGAAGAAGAAGAACAAAATGAAGACTTTGCAGTGGCCTAGTCAAAGTCCTGACCTGAATCCTATTGAGATGCTGTGGCATGACCTTAAAAAGGCAGTTCATGCTCGAAAACCCTCCAATGTGGCTGAATTACAACAATTCTGCAAAAATGAGTGGGCCAAAACTCCTCCACAGCACTGTAAAAGACTCATTGCAAGTTATCGCAAATGCTTGATTGCAGTTGTTGCTGCTAAGGGTGGCCCAACCAGTTATTAGGTTTAGGGGGCAATCACTTTTTCACACAGGGCCATGTAGGTTTGGATTTTATTTTCTCTTAATAATAACAACCTTCATTTAAAAACAACACTTTTGCACACCACTGTACATGATACAGCGCTTACAGGCTGAGGCTGATGTCCCAGGCTGAAAGTCGTCCTCCTCCACCAGTTGATGAACCATGTAGAGGACATGGGAAGTAAACAGTATTGTTGTTGGATTACAGTGTTAGTTGGTAACACTGCCTCGGGAAACGTTGCTGGTGTTGCAGCTAACGTTACCCTGAACTCCGATAGCACCCACAGCTGGCTTCCACAAGGTGGCAATACCACACAGTGGATATGCTAGTTGTGAATGGGGCTTTCTTTTTAACATAAGGTGTTATCTAAAATACTAATGTTGTTAGTTCACGATGTGCTCCTTGGACTTGGAAGTAACTCTCAGGTACTACTGTAGGTAATAAGCTAGCTAGCTTAAAATGCTAACAATTTCAGTTTTACATACAATTTACATTGGAGCAAACAAGCCCACTGTTTGATCAATTCCTTACGCTTGTGTTTCGGGTTTTTGAAAGGAAAGGCATCACTCTCTATCCTCTTTGTGTACAGAGTATCTCTCCTACCACACTCCCATGGACACCAATCCAACACGTGGGGAAATGCAAGTCTTCACAGGTCTGCTGAGCCAAGTTACGGTTGCTAAGCTATGATTGGACAATCACTGTTTTTTTTGGGGGGGTGTTAATGAATAGTCAGTTACGTTTGTATTATGTATGTTTCCAAATTGTCTTACTAAGATGGATTTATTATATTCATTATATTTATTGCATGGCTTTATTCAGAGGATCTTGCTTTTTTGAGGTATTTGATTGCGCAATATTGATTGATAGGTTACTGACGTCGGATTGTTATGAGATTTGTGTTGTGAATATTGTAGATCATTTGTTGTGTACATGTTGACATAATTGATGGTAGGGCTCAGATATATACGACATGTGACCCCTTGGTCAGCCTGTGTGGGAGCCTATTTTCTTGATATTGTTATGATCATGACACAGTTTCACAATGTAAAAGTTCAAGGTTTCAAAGCTTAAAGTTTGAATGATTCATGTTGACATTTGCACTTGAACATTTTAAGCTCTTTCAGTTAGTGAAAGTCTCAGATGTTAACAGAGTCCAATACTAAATTTGATCGTTTGTTGCATAACCAGTGATTGTGACAGTATAGGGCTATGAAATACATAAAAGCAATAAGAAACATACCTTGAATGTCTATTGATTAATAAGGAGCCAAACCAGGAGAATGCACATTTTAAATGCCAGATTTGATTTGTGTTGGCTGGGTCAACTGACAATTAGTTGACTTATTTATATTTAGTATCACACGATTGTATGTGGTTGCCTAGATACAAGGGCTGGCTCATCCTACCGCTGTCTCCTGACTGTGTGTATGTGTGTGTCAGATAAGTCAGAGACCCACTGCAGGCATAACGTCATAGCAGTGTTCTGCTACTGACAGGAATAGAAAGAGGGGGGTGAAGACTAAAAGATGAAGCTTGTGGTTGTGGAAAGGCGACCTCTGTGCAGAGATCTATGCAGCAGGCTACATCAGCTTTTAGCTGCTTTCAACATGGCTTTATGTGGCAAACAGAAAGTATGAGCCAAATGCAGTCTAAAAAATAACAAATTTGAATTGAAACAATTCCATTTTATATTTGTATTCAATCCAATTTAAGTTGCATATTGACGTTTTATCAGGATGCAGAAAATATACTGAACCATTTTCTGTTTGATATGTTGATCCATGAGCATCCACCAATTCATCTAAATAGTTTCCACAATACAAATGTGTCCTTATTTAGTGTGTGTTAAATGCCTTTCCATTCAGTATTGACTCTACTTACTGTTTGCTCCATCTAGCTGTACCGTCTGACTTTGACCACAGGGGGGCAGCAGAGCTATAAACATACTGTCCAATGCTCACCATGGAGGACTGTGAATTCACAATGCTCTGCTGTAATTGCGTCTGGCCTTGTGTAATCTTGTTTACCAGAGGGGGTAACCCCACACACACACACACACACACACACACACACACACTCATCTGACTTTGGTTCTAAATTAACAACCACTCACCGCCTTAATAGCATCGCTAAATAAACCAAATGGACTCATATGGTGCCTGGGCTAAATTAATGATCTCATTATGAGCCCACTGCAGAGACGGTAATGTGAGCAGTTTTATGTGTGGGATTCTAGTCTTGGAGATAAGACTGCATTGCAAGACAAATATGAAACAGGTGGACCCTGTTACCCACTTGTTACATAGGTAACAACTGGGAATATGCTTTAAATGTGTGGATCCCATGAGGCTTAATTGTGGGCCAAGTAGGCGTGGACTGGAACTAGGATCAGTAACATTGGCCTCATGGCAAGCCCATGTGGGCTGACTGCATGGGCTTATTCTAAGTTTCTTGTGGACAAGGTACACTTTGACCAGATGTCCTTCCTCCACTGCCAACTGGGACAATAGTCAAGAGCCTTTGATAATTCAAGATGCCAAATTCCCTATGTGGTGCAGTCCGTGTCATTGCTAACTCTACTCTCGGCTGGGCAGGGTACAGAGAGACATGTGCTACCTCCATCCAGCACAATTAATTGTGCAAACGGAGGTAATGGCACACACTTCCGGTGTTCATTCGGTTGTACACACAAAATGTGATGGACGTAGCTGTGTGAAAAATGAAAAGAGAGAAGATTGAAAGAGAAGTTCAAACCTCTGATTTTCATATTTCTGCACACCGGGCCAGTTGTTGCGTAAAGTGGGCATGATTGTCTGTTTCAGAAAGTTACAAAAATGATTGATTCGTCATTCGGAAAGGAGACGCTGTTAGATGATTATATGAGAAAACACTTGGTTTGAAGCACACTGAGACCTTAATGCGTTTGATGTACATGCTGTCTCTCAAGTTCCACCCCCAACAGTGCAGGTGCACCGACAAACTAGCAGTCAGGATTCACTAGTGCAGCAACAAGGAATGTGAACCCCTGCATGCTTTCCACCTGCAAACACAACGACGTACCAGTACTGGGAATCCACCCCCAGGTCTCCGTAGTGGTGCTCCATGTTCAAGTCAAGTTACAGCCATAGGTAAGGCAGGCTACTGAAATATATTCTGAATTCACTGATTCCCACTAGTCGATTACAATCCCACTAAAATGATATTTCTTTGTGAACATGGCAAACAAAAAGGCTAACATATGGATGCAACAGTAACCCACTAAGTCTCTTTAGGCCCCGTGTGTCTGGCCATGTCGCCAATGGAGTTATGGTGGACTACAACTTGAGCCATGTGAGCAATCAATCAATCAGAAATGTACAGAAATCATCATACTGTGTTTCGACACAAAGAGGGCCACACACATCATCAACACATAATATTGAGTGCTGCTGTTCTACCAACCAGTGTTCCGTTTATTCCAGGTGGTCCTTGTGGCCCAGGCAACCCTCTCTCTCCCTAAAGACATTCAAGGACACAGAACATGAACAACTGATGGGGATGACTTTAAGTCACCAACAGTAACTTTCAGGTCACATTTTACCTGAGGTCCCTTTGGGCCCGCTTTGCCAGGAGGCCCCTGCACGCCCTGTGGACAGCACAGATTGACAAGATTAGGTAATGGCAAGTTTTCAACCCAGATTCAGTGGGATTTCTTTGATGTATTTTATCTTTATTCTGATCTTTTAAATGCACTGTAATATGCAACATTTGTCATTCAAATACAAAAATGATAGAACACATAAATATTCAGCGGTCTCCATCGGCGTGTGTGTTCATGGTGTCTACACTGGGAGCATATAGCCATGATTGTCACCTGTGTATTGGAACAGATATGGTTCCACCAGAGGGCCATGGAACTGTACTGTAGATGTTCAAACTTTCCATTATTCTGAACTCTTTTTGGACTTCTCATTAATGTTGGTTCAAGGTCTACTTACCCGCCTAACTTTGTTAAAGTGTGATATGGTTGAAAGCTCCAGAACTAGCGTGTAAGTGGGCCTTGAAGTGAGATTGTTTTGTTAACTGCTGTTTCCGAGGTAAAGAATAAGCTGTCAGCTCAGATTTGGTTCCATTTTAACCAGTACAGCTGTCTACATCAGAGGTAACCACTCGCTTCAGCACTCTTTTATGCATGTAACTGTGACACTTTTACACCTGTGTGCCTAAAAGCTTCATTTAAAACCTATGGGCAAAGAATTTCACTACTGTACTTCACCAAATACAAAACAAGGGTTAGGGTTAGGGTGATGATCCTTGCAGATATGGCAGATGAACACAACCGTCCAGCGAGGAAACACCGTTTCATGAAAGCACGTGTTTTTGTAGTAGTTTGTAGAAATGTTTCTCTTTCAAACATCTTTATACTCATCCTCCACATTATTATATTAACATTTGGCATGTCAACTTTATGAGGTGATTATATGTTAATGTTGTGTGTGGAGCTTGTTGCGCTGCCCCCAAGTGGCCAAAGAATCAATAAATGCAAGTTTAAGGTCCACCGCCATGTAGTTACCATTGTCTAGGCAACGGACCAGTTCGAGGCATGCTCTCAGAGGTTACACACGGAAAAGAAAATGCAACTGAGTGGGCGGTAAACAGACACAACACTGCTTTGGGATTAGTTGGGTCTCTGTAATTAATATTCTAAAGAGTTCGGTCTAGACCTGCTCTATAGGAAAGGTGCAATGAGATAACTTCTGTTATGAACTGGCGCTTTATAAATAAAATTTAATTGAAATAAATACTTGCCCAACTGTATGGTGCTCATTGCTGCCCCCTGCTGCAGGAAATAATGGATGCAAAGCAGGTTCCACAATATAATCATTTATTTGATAAAATTGTTTCCGTCACACTTGAGGCCTTTTCCACCAACATGGAACCAGCTCCGTTTGGGTTCGCTCACCTAATGTTGAACCATTCAGAGCATTTTGACTAAAAATAAATTGGTTCGGACCCGAAAAGTTGGTTTCCAGCTGGAACCAAAAAGTAGCAGGTTTTCCTTGCGATCTGAAGTGGGCAGGTCATATTCTACAGGTTGTTGTGCATTGTGCAATGTCATCTGTTGATGATGCATCCTTGATTACAATGGTTCCACACAAAACCGGTGGAAATGCGGACTGGTCCGCTAGATAGCACCAAGGTCCCAAGAATCTTGAATGGAACGGTTCAAAAACCAGAGCTAATTTAGTGGAAAAACACAATCTGTGCTTTTTACTGATAAAACCCTTTTTTGTAATATCTAGAATAGTTTCTTTGCATTTCTTTTTTTTTTGAAATTCAAAATACACCTCCAAACAGATTGATGGAAATGTCAATCCAATTATGTGCACCAGTGTAAGAGAAAAAAGTCTGTATCTGTTATTTCATTTTTGTCTTGTCTTGGCAACTACATCCCCACCATTTGGAAACGGTCTTGTAAACTCTACTGGTATACCTTCATTATTAAGTAAATATGAATAGGGGTCACAATATGCAAGGCCCTGCCATGCCATGCACCATCTGTCAGATGTTAGCCTATGATCTAGGAATGGTTAAAGGCTTTGGAAAAGCGGCTCTGTTGAAGACTTCCTGCCTGTCATGCAGTACAAATGGATCATGCTGGAGGATATGATATGAGGACATGGTGGCTTTACTTCAGTAACAACATCGGGGCTTTTTCTCTGCTAACATCAAGAAGACTTCCCGTGTAGTCTCTGTCTTCCTCTCCGAATCTGTCTGTCTGTAAAAGATGTGAGCCAATCTCATATTTTAATGTCAGAACAGCCAAATAGACAATTCTAATTTAATCCAAGTGGTTTGTCAGATCATGGAGGAAGGTGACGTGGATTTAATGTCAGATTTCAGTCTTGATTCATTTTGATTAAAACTGAACAATTAACACTGATTCAAGTTCTGTGGCTTTTTAGGTACCAATGAGAAGGTCTCCAGGTGATAATTGAAATATGAGATGCATCAGTTTTTCTGGTGAAAACATGAGCACCGATCAGGGTGATAACAAATATTTCACCCTGAAAAAAAGTCACCAGCACATAAGAATGAAGCGGGCCCTGCATCGTAACATCGGTCTTACTCATCCATCTCTCATCAGCATACCCGCAGGTCTGTCTTTAGCAGATCCGGGTTATCCTTCACCCTGAGGTGAGCAGAGGGCAGAGCAGAGGGAGGAGAAAATAACAAAGGACACCAAGCATTTTGAATTGAACCACAGCTGTGAATCAGTTCAATGCCATAAGGAAAACTGTATGAACAGTAATACCAAATGCCATGAAAAACGTCTGAGCCAAGGCATTTAGTTCAACATGTTGTAAAGTCATCTAACAAGCTTTACAAGCTTATCATTCTTTGCTACAGTACAAGCTTCTTCAATTCCACTTTCAAATAACAATCAATTTGGTGCCCTATTGTTGGATATGGAAAAATTGCTACCGTGTTATTTACTGTAATATCTTATACAGATATATTTTTTGAAGGATTAAGCTCTGGTCACACCACAAAGTGACACTGCAAAAGTCCTTATGTCCTTGCAAAAAAGGCGGTGCTTGAAGCTTCATGACGTAACGTGTGGCTAGCTAGCTCGGTCGCTACCCAAATGGTAAGTTAACACAGTCAAGTGAAGGGCCGTATTTGTATCAACTGCTGGGCTGTATAGTGTAAAACTGGACTGGTGTGACACAGCTAATGTGATAGCATCATTCATCTATGAGCCGATCCAGATTGTGAAGATGCCATTAAAACGAATTGCTTTTGCTACAAAATTTCACTAACAGCATCTGAAGCAACTCCCTATTTATTATAAAGTGCACTGTTTTATTGTACACCATTTTATTTGAGTGTCCGAATTATACACAATATAGTGTCCTCAAAAACAACAAAATAAGTCCAATCCATGGCATGCACATTACTTTCTGCTAACAATACTGGAATGCAATGCATGTTCTGCTGTGTGACACTACACCTGTCAGTGATAATGTAAGCTGAAAATTATTCAGTGTCCGAAATCTGAATTTACTGCTCACCAGAATAAATTACAGTGTCTAACATATAGGGAGTAGTGAATGAGTGAACAAGGGAGTGATTTTGAACACAGCGAGCATTTTAAGAATATACCTCTTTGTCATCTTGTCCAAAATCAGATTAGAGTCTCACTTTCCTTTTCCCATGTGAAAAGCGCTTTAAGTAGTCAGAAAGACTAGAAAGCTGCTATATAAGTACAGTCCATTTACCATTTACCATGTGATGAGTGAACCTCAGGAGGCTGGAAATAAAATGCCTTGCTCACAGAAGTCAGGACAGAGATAGGGCCAGAACATGTTTAGCCTAGCATAGCACAAAGAGTAGAAGCACACAAAAACTTGCCAACCTTAGTTCCTGTAAAAGGACAAAAACAAGTCAAACTGTTTTGCTCTCTATACAAATGTTCAAGGACAAGAACCAATTAGTGATCTGTTTAGATTCCAAAGACGTTACCTTTGCGATTGGTGTTTATTGCATAAAACGCCTGATCAATGCATCCCTTGTCAAAGTTTCAGTCCAAATCATTGCATGGGTATTCGGGTGTTTCTTTCAGCGAGAAAGGGTTCTGGCCAGCCCACTGACACTGAAGGACATCAGTTCTGACCCAGCCGGTAGAGAGGCAACAAATCCATATCATTATTATCATATTCTAATGTTTGCTCAGATATTTTCAGCTTTGCTCAGCATCCTTCATTCAGGGACTGTTTGTGTGATAATCAAGCCCCTGAAATGAACATGGAGACAGTTTAATGCAGCCTCTGTTACGAGGCAATAACTACTGGGACAATGTCCCATAGTAAAACTATTTACAATAATAAAACCTGCATTCACAGTTTTTGTTTCCCAGCGTTCCATGTAAACATCAGCTTGATTAGGATGCAGTGGGGAGGGTTAACCTGGGTGTCCACTGTGTTTTAAACACGGTGTTGCTGGGTGTCTGGATATCAGTCCTGAAGGCTGCAGGAAAAACAAGCTTCCCAGTTTGTGTGTATATATATATGTTTGTGCGTACATGTAATGCATGCGTTTGTCTGCAGTAGTGCACACTGCCTCCTTTAAAGTGTGAGTGTGTGGTTGTGGGGTGTGACAGTGATGAGTTTACCAGTCTGACACACTGTACAGACACAGGATGTAACAGTGTGAACATTTAGAGACATGGGCCATAACATTCAACAGTTCTGTTGTTCCAAAGAGCAGCCTTTGAACTGGAGCACTTGGAGTAATGAATGGTCACTTTCCATATGAATAAAACCTATGTTTTATTCTAGTCTTTTTCCCTGCCGGATATAAAAGTATATTCAGCCTGCAGTATAGCCAGAGAAAAAACGCAACTACCTCCATGACTTACCCAGAACACTGTATTCATCCACACAATACTATTAATATTAATATACATCTAGTATACATTCTGCTCAACACATTTCAGTACCTATGCTGCTCCAAACCTCCTGTGAGTTGCAGATACTCATGTCTGGTGCTTCAATATATCAGACATAAGTATCTGCTAAATGTACACTGCTGTTGACAGAAAGCAGAAAACATTTAAGTGTGTACGTGTGTGAGTGTGTACAGCATATCCCGGAGTCATAGCCTGCTCAGTGAGTAAATACTGGGGGCCCGTCAACCACTGGGGAGCCCTGAAATGAGCAGGTGTGAAGTGTGATGTTCTGTGTGAAGTAGTCTCCGTTACCACGGGCTGAATAGTACTCCTGGTGACTTTGACATTTAAAATTGGTGGAGAGCCCTTTTAATATGGAGGCGTTTCCAGTGGCCTGTCGTGGCCTTCAACACTGCGATAAATGTGTTTTTTAAAACAAACATCACAGGATAATCAGATGCGTCAGATATTTTCTATGGAAAATGGGAAAAAAAATTCAATCAAGTTTGATTGACCTTTTGTGCTCCCAGCATGGATTGTTCGGACACAAATATAGTCAATGACACCTAATGGGTTGGCTGGTTGTAAACACTGCTTGTTGCCACCAAAGCGATTGCTCCAGGAGACTGCATTTAAGTCTCTAAAAGTTATCACAGAGTTACAAACCATGAGAAACTTTTAATAGAATATAGGTTGAAAAATTGGAAACCTATATTTTAAGTATGTTCTTATGCTTTTTGTTGTGCTGCTTTGTATTACTGTAATCGTTTCAATGAAAAGAAACCGGTACTAAACCCACATTGTTTAAATTTTGCCAAATAAATGAATTTCTTTCAGCATGGAGCCTCACTGCTCATTGCCCCCGTGCAGACACAACGGCTTAGGACAGCTTTGCCCATTCTGTGTGTGCACTGTGTGTGTGTGTGTGTGTGTGTGTGTGGGCACTGAGTTTACTAGCACACAGCAGTGTGTAAAAGCAGCAGTGAATCCGCTCTCATGTTGATGTCCTGATTACTCTTTCCTTCAGACCTTTATGGGACCAGTTAAAAACTAGTTGCTTGTATCCACAGAATGCTGAGTTAACAGGAACTCTGTTTGTCTCTGCATTGATCAGCAGCTATAACACTGAGCACTTTGTGAATTGTACTCTAATAATCTGTCATTGCTGCATATTCATTACAGTGTTCTAGCTTCATTATCAAATAACTGAACCCTTCAACAACAGACAGATTACATTGTAAAATCACTTTGAGCAGCCTTCTGTAATACACATGGCAACTACATATCGGTATCAACTCACCGGGGCACCTTGAGCTCCACCAGCACCAGTCGGCCCAGTTTCTCCCTGAGGACACAACACACATGTCAGTATCTTTCACCTTACAGGTGGTGTTAGGAATGAGTTGCACAGGGCAGCATGAGTTGTACATCATGATCACTTATTCACATTCCTGTGAAAGACAACACAACTAAATAGAGGACATGATCACAAGAATACACATGTAAAATATGCAGCTACATATACTTATATAGTATTGTAAAGGTAAATGATTGATTCTGGCTTATGAGCAAGTGAGTGAAAGCTCTGAAAAAGCTAGTAAGTGGACTGAGGGCTGGCTGCTGGCATAGGCAGCACACACAACTGTTAGGGACCCCCGGGCACTCTTTGATACATATTCTAGTGCAGATTTAAATGCACATCTTAATACCGTGTCTGCACTGGGTTCAATGAATGGTTGGTTCTTACCTACACTGTCATTCACAACTACTGTATAATGTATTAGGCCCTGTATTTTCAGTTGGTGCAATCTCTGTAGTCATCATACAACAGGTATGTGTGTTGGTTCTGCAGTCTCTAATTGTGCACACTGTTCAACAGAGAGGCTAATTTTAAATTGAAAACATAATGCAATAATATTTGTCCACTATTGTCACTATTGTTAAAGGCAGTGTTTAAAGGGACAGTTCACACCAAAATCAAAAATACATATTTCTCCTCTCATCTGTAGTGCTGCGTATCCATCTGGATTGTTTTGGCGTGAGTTGCAGAGTTTTGGAGATATCGGCCGTAGAGATGTCTGCATATTTTTAATATATTGGGACTATATGGCACAAAGCACCAAAAAAATATATTTGAAAAACTCAACAGCAACGTGTCTTTCCAGAAATCCTGACCCGGTTCCTGAAGATAATCCAGAGATTTGTTGTGAGCAGTTTCATGTAGGAGCTATTTTCTTTCTACCGATAGTTCCTACATGAAACTGCTCACAACAGTCTGTGGATTATCTTGAGTTGAGTTGACATCTTTACAGCCGATATCTCCAAAACATGGCAACTCACACCAAAACAATCTAGATGGATAAATAGCACTACAGTTAAGAGGAGAAATATGTATTTTTGATTTTGGTGTGAACTGTCCCTTGAACAAGAGTGCACTATGCAAAAATATACCTGTGCAGTGGCGAAGCAGTGGTTTAGATTCATACACTGCATTACGAAGTTTGTAGTCAAAGTCATATCTCAGTGCTACTTGCACTTAACGGAACTGTGGAATTGGCGTGCTGTGAGTTTCTCTGTGGCAGTGATGCTGACGCATGAGCACCAGTGTGGCCAGTCCTGTGGTCAGAGATCTTGCAGTGAGCCAGAAGCTTGTTAAAACAAGAAAGAACAGCGACTACCAAACACATTTGAAGCCACAACACAACATGCAAATAAAGTTTTAACCATCCACAAGACACCACAATCCGCTGCTTAATTTTGCTCTCAGATCTCTCTATACCGTTTAACTATGTTTGTTGAATGTATTACGACCCAAGTGGTATGTGAACAGTGAACAATGAACACGTGAAACAAGCTGTAAAATACATTGTGGTACTGCAAGCCATTCATTTGTAAAATTACATGAAATCCCCTGCAGAGCTCGGGCACATGTCTGCTTATCAAACAAATGTCTGTGTTTTCCACATAATGGATATATTAAACTTGATGTCATACTGCCCCACCACATGTTTTCTCTGGCATCAAAAATCATCATAAACACCAACTTTACTTAAAAGTATACTTGAGCCATCTGTTAAATGTTGTTACAGTTTTTAAGTGTCTTGTTGTACATATTTATCTTTGTACTGCATTAATCATATTACATGTTTTGTGTCTGTGTTGGTTTTTAACATCTTGGGATCATGTTAGAAATAGGTGCTCTCACTTTAACATTTTATGTCTTGGATTCAATGCGTTTTGTAGATCCACAAATAAATCAAACATCAAAGACTAAAATCTTGAGGTGTCCAATGGCCTAGTGGTTAAAGGTCACTATATTTTTCTTTTTTTCAGCAAATCCTGTGAAAAAAAACCAAGTGACAATACGTATGTCTGTCTCTCAATACTACCCTTCAACTACCCTTACTTTGTCTGTGGCTGTCTGGAGACATGCATCTTTAATATATATATACTTTTACTTAAAAGGCTCAGTTATTTCCAGCTGCTCACTGTACTTTTTAATCAAACAAACAGGAGGAAATAGTGTTTATGTTGGGGACTATTTTCAGCGGTGGATTAATCCATATTTGCTTTAGTGAAGGCAGCAGGACGATGTATGTGGGAGTGAGTCAAAATAAACTATAGTGTGTGTGTGTTCATGGTAATGAAGGAACATGTCAGCCAGTACAACAGTGTGGCTCAGTGTTTTTAATAGTTTTTGGAAAACAATGGATCTCGATTGCACAGAGGAAGTGTTGGACACAGCTAAATTACAGGCCTGAGACTTTATTACTGTAGATGACAGACTAGACTGAAGCTAATTGATGACGCTAACCATAGTAGCCAATGTGAAAAATAATTTAGTATTACTTGTGATTCATCTTATTTTAGTTTTTAGTAAATATTGTGACTATCCTATACTTTTCTCTGTTCCTGCCTTTAACTTGGAAAGTTTATCTTGGGGCCCCCATGAAAGGGAGGGAGAGGTGTTTGAGTGAAACCAGAAGTCCTGTATATGGTTTATGCTACATGAGCCACTGGACATTATGTTATCAGAAAGACTTGGCCTCCTTCCAATTGGATGTAAAGCGTTATCTTTAGGTTTACATCCAATCACAGTAAGTTTCTTTGTTCTGTAAGCAGTTTATACTATAGAGCATCAGAAGTGTTCAGGGAGATGCTTGGGTGGAATTGAGAGGGTAAGAATTGGCGATGTCCTTGTAATTAATTACAAATATATATCTTATATACTTCAACCCTTCTGTGCTTTGTGTTTATTGTGTCCTGAGTGCATTATTAGATATTTTCCACGACACAGTCCCCACAGCAGCCTCAGGTGTCAGTTTCATTCAGGGTTGTAAAAGCTCAGCCTTCAGTAAAAGATTTATTCAGGTATAACGTGACCTCTTAGCTGAATGCTAAATGAGGGATGAGCTGAACATGATACAAATATACCTATAATGTATGATAATGTATTCCTTCTGATCCCACCCTGTATCCACCTGTGCCACAGGTGCGCCTGGCGAGCCTGGCCAGAAAAATACCAAAAGTGCATTTGGCACGCCCTGATGCACTGGGCAGGCTGCACTTGACCCGCTGGGTTCATGAAACTAGAGATGTTAATTTGCTTAAACATTATGACAGACATGTTTTCTCCACATGGCCCACGTTTTTTTTATCCACACTAGTGGCGTGGCTCTAGGGATGACAGTGGTGGTTGATTGGACGGTCGGTTCAACACTTTGGACCAGACTGACAGACAGTCAGTTGGATGGATTGCCATGATTTGGTGGACTTTTCATCTTTTGGCACCAGCAGGCTGTTATGTTTTGTTCAGAATGAAATGTCTCAGCAACTATTAGATGGATTTGGTACAGACATTCATGTACCCAGAGGTTGAATTGGATTAATTTTTGTTGGTCCTCTAACTTTGGTTTATGACCTGCAAAACTAATGACATTCCCATCAGCCTCAGCTGTACTGTAGCTAGCTTTACTTTATTCTAACTAGCACATTTTTGCATGCTAACATGCTAAACAAAGACGGTAACTGTTGTAAACATTACCTGCTTATCATCAACATGACAGCGTGTCATTGTAAGCTTGTTAGCATCCTGACATTAGCATTTAGCTCAAGTGTGCAAGCTTTCTTATCATCCAATGATCATCTTAGCGGAAGAATATTTAAAATACCTTACCTATTTTCTCTGCTGTCATTGCAATCCATGCTGCTTCACAGCTTCGCCCCTCCACCCCCACCACCGCCGCCAGTGTCAAGGCCCCATGTGTGTATGGTTCTAAAATGTCTTTTAGTTGGTTAATCTAAAACAAAATCCTGTGAATTAATTTAAGTCGGCTGGCTCTTGACTTGGCATTCACCTTTAACCTGGTCTTCCTCTTAACTATAGTCCTGGTTCAGTGCTCTGCAGGGCTTCAAGTGTGACACCATGAGGTTTGAAGCACTTTCTTTCTGTTCAAACTCTCTGCAGACAGAGGTTACCATGTCCCACCAACATATATTTTAAGTGCAGAGCTCTGCATGATGGCAGAAGAAAACAACTGAATTAGCTCTCCACTGTGTCTGTGTCTCACCGCACTACGTACATAAACCCATAAGAGCAGCAGACCTCATAATTACACAGCCAAGACGCCCACCACGGCCCAATAAATGACAAGATGACATAAATCTCTGGATGTCTAGAACAAGAGAAAATAGACAAGTGCACAGAGACCAGTCTATCATTGTCCTGTGCTACTTCACCCTGCCACATATTGTTAAAGAGAATATGACTGTACGTCAATGGATTCTGGTAGGGGATCTGAAAGAAAGTTCAATAAAAGACAGCTAGCAGAACAATACAATAACAAAATAGAGTCTATGTCTGACCAGATCCTTTTAACAGAGGAGGATCAAACTAAACAGCATATTGCCCACACTGTCATAGTTAGCCACATCTCTCTCCCTATCCTTGTGTACTCTGGTGTGCTCTCCTCTCCTGGTGTTCCTTGTCAGTCCTCTGTTCGTCACTGTATGTGTTTACCAGCCTGGGCGGGGTTCCCTGGTTTTCCCTCCTGCTGCGGATCACCGGCACACCTGAAGTTCATCATCCAATCGGTTTCCAAAGTATATCTACCTGGCTCTACCTCACAACCAGCGCCAGATCGTCTCCGTGCTACCGGTCACTCCCTGCCGGTGATCTCTGCAACGCCGCTTCCCTGTTCTGCCTGCCACGCTACACAAGCCAGCTGTTTCCTGCTCTACCAGCCACGCTAAGCCGTATCCAGAAGCCCCTGCTCAGTGCCTACGCCCCTTGGAAACCAGCCGGTGCTCCAAGGACTGTCTCGGGAGACTGCACGCCTGTCCCCAGTGAACTACACCTGTTCCGCCCGCTCTAGAAGAGCACTCAGCGACCAATACTGGTGTACAAATAAAAACTGTTAAAACCAACTATCCGGCTCTCCACCTTGCTGTGTTCTGCTTTTGGGTCCTTAGATCGTAACCCATAACACACTCAGGGTTGGGAGTGAGTTGCTGCCCCAAGTGAAGGAGTTCAAGTATTGTATGTCAGGGTCTTGTTCATGAGAGTGACAGGAGGGATAGAGATAACAGAGACAGTCAGGAAACATGGGGAGAGAGAGAGAGAGAGAGATGATAACAAGGGTCCCCAGCCGGAGTGAAACTGGGGACGCATGCTTCGTAACCACTATGACATTTGACAGATTTTCTTATCTAGAGAGACTTGTAGCAACAGCTGCTTCATTCATGCTTCAGCATCAGTGGCTCATTCATTAGTTGTTTGGCTACCGGCTGACTAGTAACGTCCGATCATATGCATGCAGGTGTACAAGGTGGTCATCTAACTATTACTCTGTGGCATCTTCCTCTACCACCCAGACCTCCTCATGTGCTAATCTTTTGGTATTATTCATTTAACTAGTAACTGCTCAGAGGCTTCTCCTCCAAATCTAACTATCTATCTCTATCTATCTTTAATAACTATCTACCATTTGCAATATAGTCAATTTGTTTATGCAAGTGTCTGACTGAAACTGAAACTAAAAGCAAATCTCAACAGATTATATAGACGATATATTTTTGACCCCCATGTTTGTTATGTTCCTTTCCTGCCCTACAGAACCTTTAAAAAAACCTGCCAACTGCTACAGGACCGACTGTCCGCCCTCCATAGCAAAAGTAGAAGAAAAAAAAGCAGACTTGGCTGATTAAATCTAACCTCAAATTATGTCCCTACCCCATGGAGCATGTCTGTGCACTCTGCCATTATAAATAGCTCATAGTATCCTGTGTGTGTGTTCAGACATGGCGGTCAGTATGTGTCGAAGGATGTGCCTCATTTACCTTACTCAGCATTTACATGAGTAAAGCAGCACCTAGTGCCTCCATAATCACTATGATTAATCACCTCATGAAATAGCTTAATGTGTGATGGTACAGCTATTAAATATCTTAAGTATAATTTATTGTTCTGTAGATATTTTAATAAGTAGCAAAGTGGGAGGGGTTCTTAAAGTAAAAGGCCTGTTTATTTTCTGCATAGACAATGTTAGTTGATTGAAAGTTGGACCGCTTTAAAGGCCAACTGAAATCACATTTAGTCATCCCGTTTTGAAGTCAAAAATAATGTCAACGTGCTTTTTAAATGTATTGTAAATAGTTTTTATTAATAAAAGGAAGAAAAATATCTTAATATCTTATTTTTTATTATTCAAGTCAATCTGTGCATTATTTCAAAACATAGTTTTAAATAAAATATCCTACTTTTATTCTGATGAACGGCCAGACTGTTGACTATGTGCTAAATAAATATGTTTTACCCTCACAATTTTCTTATCTGTTGCTAAAGTGAGCGTTCAGTTTATTAATGTGTTTTTCTTCCACCACGTGACCCCCGGGGGACTTTGTACGTCTGTACTTGTGGTGAGCTAACAGCCTGCAGGATGGGGAAGCTGTAACTCACATCTGTAGTTAGGAGGTCTCTGAACACGCTACTAAATTAAAAGCACAGGGGTTAAAAATAACCCCAACTTTTAAACCGAGTGGCTTCCCTCTGATTTTTCATATGTTTGCTTATCTAAGCAACATAATTTAAAGCATCCAGCTGTTCAAACTTCTGCTCATGTCGTTAAATCTGTTTTTGTCTTGGTTTTTCAAAAGAACAGATGACAGAAAATTCCCATCTTTTCAAATGTCTTCTTACAGGTAACAGTTATACTATTAGTAATTAAAGGGAAGGCATGTGTGATATACAGTATCTTTATCTCTCTGTGACATGAAAACCTCACACAGCTGCATCTGAAAATCCATAATTTTGGATGTAGAAAACTCTATGCCTGATAATAAGAGACCTGCAACTACCACAAAGCTGATCACTTTAAGCTTGCTGCACTGGAGTGTGAAACATCAAATCCAGAATTGTTTGAAAGTTGATGCGTAGTACGTTGCTGAAAGAAAGCAGTTTCGTGTGTATGTGTGTGGGAGTGTGTAATTAAAGACCATGCTGACAGCCATGAGCCTTACACAGTATGTCCAAGTTCAGGCCTCATTAACATTCAATGGAGCTGTCATGGATGGTTGGACAGAAATTCTTTACAGCTGATGGAAGATGTTTCCTCAGGCGGTGACCACACTGGCAGCTAATTTGGTTCTGTGCGGATCACATCTGGATTTTCTTTTCTACTACTTTACTATCATTGGGTGTTCACTCCCTGGCAGTGGTATGGGAAGTGGTATGATGCTGGGCGTGCACAGCAGTATTTACAAGCCATATTCTGACAATTTTCACAACACTGTCACAAGACATCTGTGATATCAAAAATAACACCAATAGCAAGGCTGTAGCCAGGATTTTGGAAATACTGACGTTATGAGTCCAAAGCTTCCTAGTGAACCCCATCTCCCTACAAATGTTTGACTAGACAACAAAAACTTTTCTCAGATTAATGAATTCATAGAATTTTTCAGTTATATTCTCTGTAAATGGTACCTCCCTGTTTCAAAGAATCAGCCTTAAAGAAATCCACCATCTGATAACTGTAGAATGTAAATTCCTTCTTAGGTCATTAAAATCCCCAAATTCCCAGAAACAATAGTGAAGACATGACCTCAGTGCCCTCAGTGCTACTGTAGCTGTGGTCCTGACTTACAGGATACACAGTCAGCTTCGTGGTGAACAAAATCTAGGCTTAAAGGTCAGCAAATGGAGCATGTGAATGACCTTTGAGCTTACATTCTCTTCAGCATATTTTGTTCACAAAGGTGAAGGATGGACATCCATGTCCAGATACGCTTTATGTATTTATGCTTCAGGTTTCTATTGCAGCATTTACCTGGGTGTGACTACAGGCACCGAGGTCTTCTGCTTTCACACCAACAATGTTGTTGTCTAGTTTGTTCACTAGACTCCAACTACAGTAGACTGTTGAATTTACTCAGTTGAATCAGAAAAGCAAACACACGCCATCCAAAGCTCAGCTCAGCAACTAAATCTGTCTTTTCTCACCAAGCAGGAGGCTCCTCTAGAAGACAAGCAAACCTTGGACTTGAAAAAAAAGTGTATTTAAATTCAAACATTTAAATTAAACATAAATGCTGAATGTACATACTTTCCAATTTTCATAAACATAATAAAATATTGTCTTGACTTGGTTGTCATATTCTGCTTAATGCAAATAATGGCTATATGTGTCCCACGAGGCTACCGAACTACAGCTAGATGTAAACAGGAAGAAGATGAATAAAATCGGAGCTCAAACTACTGCAGTGCCCCCCTCATACTGCTTCATGCCAGTCAAGCCTAAGATTTTATCAAAAGGGTAAACCATTACAGAGCATGGTAGGTAAAGTTAAGCTTATGTAGCTAAAGCTGCATATATGACCACTTCTTGTCATGTGACCTAAATGTGAAACCTCAGTCACATGACAAGTGGTCATATATGCATCTCAATTCCATGAAAGGCAGTTGAAGTAGGTGGACATTTGAGTTCAAATCATTTGTCACACAGGAAATAAAGTAATAACGTTTACAGAAAATGTAATTGAACAGTTTGATCAATGAAATATGGAAGATTCAAGAAATTAAAAACTGTGGAGACTTTGCTTTGAATGTGCAGTCATTATTTATTTTTACTGAGGGGACTTGGACCTCAGGAAACTCTTGGTTATGGCCCTGACAGTAGCTAGTGGTATTGGATTTATATTGAGGAGTTCATAAGAAAAGGGTTATTTGAGTGGAGAAAACTCTAGACAGGATTGGTTGTAATGCAAAATGACTTCACATTCACTAAGGAACTAATTTCATATGGGACTATTACAAGCTGGAATCATTCTACTGGGCAATTAACAGAAGACAAAGCACACCTGAATTCACTTTTGCGGGACCCTGCTGTTCTAGCACAGTCGATACTGAGATCAGTCGAAGAAATCCATGTACAGCCCAGAGCCAGATCACCAGCAGACAACAGAACAACCTGAAAAATACTCACATGTGCAAACACAGCTAATTGTTCAGCTCTCTGGTCGAGCCGTGTGTGACGAGTTTCTGCCTCAGTGAAATCAGTCTAAAGCACTCCACATGTACCTCACTGAGGCTTGAGAAAGACAGAACTACTTAGCTCAGTTGATTTCTTGTACCAGAGCTGAACTGAACCCTTGTTAGACCTCACCTGTGGTGTATTTATATTCAGACTGCTCCAAAATGAATGTCCTTCTCAGACTTCAACAAATATTTGGGGAAAAACAACATGTGCATCCAAAATACTTTATATGTGGGCTTCAGTGATTCATAACTGCTCAGTTTGGTCAAAGCTGGTCATAACAGGAGAAGCATGAGAGAGATCAGTGAGAGAATACATATCTCACTGATAAAAATGTCTCATCCAACATGGTATGAAGTGTCTGCTGTGAATCTAAAACTAAACTGATGTCAATAACAACGCTTTGACACATAAACCCAGAATTCTCCATTAACTCTAGCAGTCAGAGCCACTTCATCAACAGATTAAAGCCTTCAGTCTGAAGACAATGTAGGCAAATATCCGCATGTAAACTCTGCCTTTTTAACCCCAACATAACTCTTAACAAGCAATTAGTCCTTCGTTCTACACACAGCTGTGTGCTATTAAAGCCCTGCTGTTTCCTGTCAATCATTAGGGCGTTCAGTGTTCCCTGACGTTGCAGGGAGAAATTCTGTCTGTTTGTTGGTCTTGTGGCAATTGTGATGCAACTCAAGTCAACACCAAATTGTTCCAGGAATTTGTGATAAGTTAACCATCTGGCAGTCTAGCCAGTCTTATAAGCACTTCTGTTTTTCTCTATATTGAATCTTAACATAATGCATTCATAAAGATGCAACCGGCAGCAATGATCCGGAAACAGCCTAGATACTGATCAACACTGAACCAGACTTTTGGTGGTCAAGCGTTGACCACACAGTTGTACTTGTGCACACTCGTACTAGTTCTAGAGCACTATACCTAAAGGTCTAATAACTGTGGAGACAGTGTCAAGATGGCCTCTTTTTGTGACAAATGAAGTAAATGTTTAAAGCTGCACTAATCAATATTTTTATACAAATGATAGTAAGGTGAGAGGTGTTGCTCGTAGGGACAAACCCACAGAGAATTATCACCAACTGCGGCTGTTTTTCGATTGTATTTAACTTTGTTTCAATACAATATTTAAGTCCCCAGTCTTTGACTTTTCCTAAAAGTGTGCTATGCAGCACCCCCATTGATAAAAATTGTAAAGATAAAGCCAGATTTTAAAAATGAACATTTATACCTATAAGCGGCAGCGGGTAAAATTTACCCCGATAGAGAACATTTGTGCCCTTTTCATTTTGTTCATTTAGATAAATATTCTATTGGCGCCTTTTGTCTACTACCATGCATGTTACAGATGTGTCAAGTCATAGGCTAACCTTCAATTTGGATAAGAGAAAGCGTGATGAATGCAAAACAGGCATTAGTTTTGCTCTATGCACTCTGTGAAGGAGAGGCTTCAGGACTGAGCGACGTGTCACAGGTTGATTGACGGGTCATCAGTGATCCAGAGTCTTTGCAAACGTGAGGCAAAACTATTATACTAATGTTATCAAATGTAGCCTATAAACATTTATGAAATAGACTTAGTCTAAAGTAGTCTTTCCCTCTGACACAGGTGTGTTTTGCGGTCCTTTCAGGTGGTGTGCGGGATGCTGATTGTGGGAAGTGCACACCCATGGTGCTGAAAGTGTGTTTGAGCAATGTGTAGCAGAAATAATCACAAAATCAATGCATTCTAATAGTGGGTAAATTTTACCCGTTGGCGGTTTTAGGTATACAGCGACTCCTGGCAGTTGTAGTGTTAAGCGTCTTTCAGCTCATTGTTTTGGTTCACTCTTATCGCTCTCATCAGCACTGTTCCCAGCAGCAGCAGGCATCTGTTTTCACTGATATAAACTCTGATGAAGATGATGATGTACCCACTGTGCACTACCTGGACTACCTACTATATAGATGCCATCAAGTTTTTCCAAAAAATTTATTTAGCAAATGTGAAGTTATTCTTGGATTGGTTGGATGGGTAAACCTCATCAGGGAACACACTGGTTAGCATTTGGTTAACTGTTGGTTTGAGTTGGTGTTATTCAAAAGTAACTCAACAGTTAGCTGCTTACTGTCTTTCCTAAACACATTTACCCCCCCTGCCCTCAAGACATCCACACATGGACACCTGTTTCAGCTCCCTGTGTACTGCCAGCCTCTAGTTTATGTAGAGCACTTCAGATTCTTGGGGAAAGTAGTTTATTGTGATAACAGGAAGAGTCCCAAATGACTGAGCAGGGTGGCTGCGAGTCAAACTGGTAGAACACTCAAAGGAGTTCAGAGAAGACTCAAAATAGCATCGCACACTTGTAGCTGGTGGGCGTGCTCACTTGCTTACAGATGTGTGCATGTGTTCTTTCATTTAGCCACCATATTCCATACAAGTTACCGCAAGGGAACATCCCATATATGGTACATATGGGGCCTGTGCTCCCGCAGTGGTGTAAATTTTATTAATTGACAGAAGTGTTGTAAGATTTACTGTATGACTTTACTTGATGCATCTAAGTCTGTTTGATAATCTCTTTGTTGTTACATAAGGGCAGCACAGTGGCTCAGTGGTTATCACTGTTGCCTCACAGTGTGGAGTTTGCATGTTCTCCCCGTGCTTGCGTGGGTTTCCTCTGGGTGCTGGGTTTCCCCCACCATCAACAACAACTGGAGTTTGCCCCAGGCAGTGGCTGCCCACTGCACCTAACACATAGGATGGGTTAAATGCAGAGAGTGAATTTCACTAGACATTGTATTGTGTATGATTGTGTATGTGGCGATAAACTTGATTTGATGTAGAAGTTTAAGCCCAGCATGGGAAAAGATGTTGACTGAGAGATTGTTTGTTTCATTTTCACACAGTAAGCTACTCACTTTCCCTTTGTGGTACCAGTGTAAATACAAAAACAAAAGCTGGCTATCTCGATGACTCACTGTGCTACAGTTTGTACTTGGCACCATCATGGCTATAAAATTCCTCAGTGTAGCTACAGAAAAGGGTTGAAGGCTACATTATACAGTTCAGTCAGGCAATGAGATGTTTAACTGTAGAACTCATTTTGATTCCTTGGTGTTTAATTGGTGCACAAATGTAGATTCTTCTTCTTCGAGTTACTGCAAATCATACTGCTGACCATTTTTCAAAGCATAGCTTTGACATTCCGACATTCCAAAAAGCCATTGGTACCTATTTTTGTACACATTCATTCATATAAAACTTTCTTTAATTAAGTAGTAATAAATAAGGATCATGTCTGCTTTGATCTAAAGTATGTTATTTGAGTAAGGTAATCTCAATCAAGTTTCACCTCTCTGAAAGTTGATTTTTATACTGTAGTAAAATTTATAGAAATCAATGGTTGCCTGGGAAGAGGAACATTATACGGCCAAAAGTATATGGAAATATACAGTACTTTGTGTACTTCTGGCTGTGTTTGGTGTAGGATTATGATGATGATGATGAACAATTTAACTATTCCACAGAAAACTGATGTCCTCTCCTAAACAGCCCACCTCTGACTCATAAATAAGCTCTGTGAAAATTCAAAAATAAACTTCCCCCAAACATCCTGTCTTACTCTCCTTTCGGGTCATAAAACGACCCCTGCCAGGACGGCAATAAAAGTTAAGTGACAGTAAGCCAATTTATGACCCTCACTAATCCCCCCTCTGGATGATATCTGGACTTCATCAATAAAGGGAACAAGGAACAAAAGAAACCAACTTCAGAGTCAAATGTACATTAATTGATATACCATGTTTATTTAATGTTATAGGAAGAATGCAAAGTTTATTTCAACATGCTGATTTTGCTACAAGAACTGAACTAATCCAGAAAGGATGTAAATGGGAATGTCAAATGTCACACCTCGTGTGCCTGCTAGGAGGGGTTGGTTCTTACCCATTCTTCTGCATGCCTCTCAGAGACAACCAAAAGACATTCCTGTGAAAAATATGGACATAACACTAACCTGTATTGATTTAATTTTACTTTCTCATTTGCTGTTATATGTATATATATATATATATATATATATATATATATATATATATATAGCAGAGGAAAGCCGTTGTGGTTGACATGGCAATACCAAGTGATGGCAACATCAGGAAAAAGGAACATGAGAAACTAGAGAAATACCAAGGGTTCAGAGAAGAGCTGGAGAAGGCCTGGAAGGTGAAGGCAACAGTGGTGCCCGTGGTCATCGGAGCACTCGGGGCAGTGACCCCCAAACTGGAGGAGTGGCTACAGCAGATCCCTGGAAGAACACCAGACATCTCGGTCCAGAAGAGTGCAGTACTAGGAACAGCAAAAATACTGCGCAGAACCCTCAAGCTCCCAGGCCTCTGGTAGAGGACCCGAGCTCGAAGGATGAGACCACCCGCGGAGGGTGAAGGACGAAGTTATAGGAACATAAGGTGTTGAAGGCCGACATCCAGCATTCAAACTGAACGAACCGTGAGTTTATCGAACACTGAAAGCCATCACGGCTACAGAACACCCAGCCAAGCGGGTACGCAAGATGTGGTCCGCCTTCTGAGAGAGGCCGATTCAAGTCGAGTCGCACCGCAGGGCTGACAATGCTCGAAGAAGCCCGAGCTCTTGGGAGCTCCACAAGACGAATCACTGGTCGAACTGCGCAAAGGACTCAACGCATCCAAACAGACAGAGCTGCCCCCCACAGGACAATCAATTGCACATCCCTCCTCCCTTCCACCACAGCTTGTCCCCTGGCTTTCTGAACCACTAGGTAAACATTACTTTTCCTGTGTTATACTTGGGTTGATGCTAATAGGTTACTAACAAGTAATTTGGTGTGAGGTCAGGAATAGAATCTCCCTTCAATATAATCATGATATGGAATCGTAAAATATTTCATAAGTGCTTCCCAAAACTTCTCTCAGTTGCTGAACGCCGCATAAAGGGTGATTTTCACTGGTCAATGCCAAAATTATCCATTTATATGGTCATTCAATCATTAATTATTCATTGCTATATTCATCTTTACTCATGGTTGCATTTATCCATTCGTTTGTTTGTCTAGTTGTTTGTGTATTTTTAGTTGTGTGTGTGTGTAATAAATGTATAAAGATTGTTGCCTTTGGTTTCTGTAACTTACATTGAGTCACTTTACGTATATGTTCCTTGTTTTACCTCTTGCTACCTGATTTCAGGTTTTAATTCCCTCACAAAGCTAATTTGTGCATTTTCTCTTGACTGATCAAGAGAAACGGCTTAGTGGAAAACTGAGCTAAGTTAAATGGTGGAGAATGTTAATTAAATTGCTGCTGCTTCGTATTCACTACATATTGATACAGAATGCAGGCAGAAACACTTAGATTTCCTATATTGGTATTAAGGGAAATCTCAACGCTACAGCATAGCATGATATTTAAAGGTCCATTGTATACTTTCTGTCTAGATACACCTTTAGACAACAGTGTGCTTCCAACTTTTTTACAGCCAGGCCTTATCACCAAATATCAGTGTTGGACCTCACTACTGCGCTTGTGTCTGATTGGGAGGAAATCCCTGCAGCAGGTTCCAACGTGTGGTCGGACGTTTTCCCAGACGAGTGGAGGCTGTTACAGCAGCATCTAATATTAATCCCTATGGTTTTGGAATGAAATGTTCAACAATCAACAAGTGTGATATCCACATATTTTGGGCCATGTTGTGTATGTGTCTCCCACCAGATCTCCCAGTAGTTACAGTCTGCACTGACCTTTGGTCCTGGTGGCCCAACCAGTCCGCCGGTGCCTGGTAGTCCTGGATCCCCCTGGTTGGACAATAAACACACTCTGAGAGGCAAAGTGGAGCAGCAGCAGCCAAATTCAACACTATTACAGTAATTATCTGTCCCACTTCAAACACTGCACTGCTGTGACAGGCGGAAATCCCAAACACACACACACACTTATACACACATGCACAGAGGAAGCCAAACCTCCAGAAGTAGGGAACTCCTCTCTTTACTTCTATTTATAGTATAATTATTTTCCGTACATCTGGCTCAATGTGGTTAGGTTGTTACATCTAACATAATGTTTTATTTTCATGAATTGACACCTCAGAGTTCAGGCTTTCACATCCTGTAACTGTCAGTTAAGCTGGTTTGCATGTTGTAGACACGTGACTGTTGAACAGAACTGGATCTTACCATTGGTCCAGTTTCTCCTGGAGGTCCAGGCTCGCCTTTCTCACCAGGAAGACCCTGTATACAAAAAAGCTACTCATATTTTGTACTGACATTTAATATTTTTAAATTTGATCATTTTTATATCTAATCAGTAATTATTGTTTTCATTTTTTTATCCTTTTAATTAAATCAGGACACTAAAACTCATCACCGCAAACCCAGAATAAAATCTCATGTTAAATTCAATCTGAGTTCAGGTGAGCCCTGAACCATCCCTTAGTTATGCTGCTATAGGCCTAGACTGCCGGGAGACTTCCCATGATGCACCTCTCTCCTCTCTCCTCCTCTCCCTCTCCATCTGTATGCATTTTTATCCAATTGCTGCATGTTACTAACTCAACATCTTCTCTCTCCCGTAGTTCTGTGCTTTCCCGTTTCTCTCCTCTCTCCTTCTGTCGCTTTCAGCAGGTATTTCTGCCTCCGGAGCTGCAGAGTCTGGATCTGTGGTTGTGGGCCACCTGCTGCCCCCGTGTTCCTGCTCGACAACTGCTGCTACAGTTGTTGTTATTAGTCTTATTATTATTATTATCATTATTATTCCTGTCATTATATTGGGATTTGTTGGATCTCTGTAAATAATATTATAAAGAGTACGGTCTAGACCTGCTCTATAGGGAAAGGGCAATGAGATAACTTCTGTTATGAATTGGCGCTATATTGAATTGAATTGAGTTGGTTTCCCATTAACATGCACAGTGGCATTGCTTAACATTAAATAAAAATCAAATAAGTCGAATTAGATCATATGAGATGGAAAATAACGACTGCATTATGCCTAATTTTTAATAAAAGAGAATTTCTGGCCCCATATATTGGTCTATCCCTCGTTATAATATGGGAGGCATAAAAATGCTCTTTGAAGCACCATTCCAGACCCTCACGTTAATATTATGCTGGCTGGGTAGACATGGCGTGATGTCCTCCAGGAAGATTTCTTACCAACAGGAATGCAAATCGCTTCATCACTGGAACAAGATGATCACAGTGAATGCTCTGTCTGTGGTAAAATAAGCCTACACATTAGGCCACTAGTTTTAGCCACTAGTAGTGTTACTAAAAAAGTTCAGGGTCCCTGTGTATATATGAGTGGTGCCTCTGACATCGGGGCATATGTATGTTAGGTGTGGTAGCCAGGACTGGCTCATTGCCACTTTCACAGACTGTACATGAATATATATGAATATATCCATGAACATGAGAAAGCAGTCGCCAATCAGTTGTGTGACTTTCTAAATAACAATAGTTTATTTGAGGATTTTCAGTCAGGATTTAGAGCGCATCATAACACAGAGACAGCACTGGTGAAAATTACAAATGACCTTGTCAATGGACTTGTCTCTGTACTTGTCTTGTTAGATTTTAGTGATGCATTCGACACCATATACATAAATATTCATGACATTTGACAGGCTGTGCTGGTGACAAGAGTCAAAGCAGTGTTTGTAAAAGTCTTGCTGTGTTCATCTCTCAGTACTTTTGTAGCTTGTCACTACGATACTGGTTGTACCTCCAGATATCAGCTTTATTACTGATCACTTTCCTACAGACGTACTGGGTTGTGTTAAGTTACATTAACAACATTTCCTCCTGCTGCTTCACATTCAAATATTTTTAACAGCAAACCAGCAGGCTTTTATTGTGAAGCAGCTATAGGAAATACAATGCACTTGTCACCAAGTAAACAGAACTTTGTTAGAGGTGCTACTGTTAAGTAAATATTGGTCAGCACAACAAGATATACTCAGCGCTGTATAAATTGTCACAAGGAGGAATAGTACAAGTAGAAACAGAGTGACATGTTTAGGTGAAGAGCTGCAAACGTCATGCTCATCAAGGTAAACACTGCCATGCTGTCTAAAATGTTCTACTATAGACTTCCAGTTCAAAAGTACATTAGAACTAACCATACACTATACTATATATAAACTATACAGGTCTTCATGACCACTCTTTTGTACATTTGGAACAGTTTCAGCATAATCTGGGATTCAATACAATAGCACAGTAAAAAGTACAGCGTATTAGTCTGGTTAGCACTTACTGTGTTTCTTAAAGAGTAAAGTTTTCAATATTTGCTCACTTTCTGTTTTAATCATGGATGTATCCCTGCAGCCCAAACAGCATTTCCCCAATAGACCACCATTATAAAAAAGAAAGCCTGTAAGGTTATTGGCATCATAGTCTCACCTTGGGTCCTGGGGGTCTTGGTTCTCCCGATAATCCTGGTTCCCCTCTGTCTCCCTGGGCAGTATCAGCAGAATCAGGTACTAACAGTACTGGCAGCAGATTAGAAAAGCCACAACACTGATACAACTGCTTCTTTAAAGACTTACCTTGCTACCCTTTAGACCAGGCTCCCCTGTTGGTCCTGCTGGACCACCTTCACCCTGGCCAGCCAAGGGAAGACAGGAGGTAGAGCATTCAATCAAAGTCAGACACTCATTCAGTAAAATTAATAAACAGTATCAATAACTTGAAAAGGACATTATGTGGCTTGTAATGCATGTCTATGGAATTTTGAATTTCAGAAATGTCCAGCTGGCTAAAAGGTTTAGAGCATTTTCATTTGTTGACCAAACTCCAAGAGCGAGACCTTTCCATAACTTGGGAGCCAGGTCAGCAAAAGCTCAGTAACCTCGTACAGTTGGTGAATTTTGAACAGGGCACAACCTAGAGATCTTGTTCTGATGACCTGAGGGATCTAGTAAATATAAGAGATTAGCAACCCACTGATATATGGTGGAACCACATTGTGTAATACTTTAAAAGTAATGAGAAGGATTTAAATTCAATCCCAAACCAACAGGTAGCCATGAAGCCAACACCGGGGTAACATGGGAACACTGTGGGGTCTTAGTTAGTAATCATGCGGCAGCATTTTGAACTAACTGTAATTGTGCTATAGAATCTTGGCTTAAACAAGAATACAGAGCAGTAGTCAGGACCAGGAGAGACAAAACAATGGATGATTTGTTGGAGCTGTTGGAATGAGAAGGGGTGTACTGTAGCTTAGCATTATTTCTTAATTGAAAATGACAGGACTGAAATACTGACGACAAATTTCTTAAGTCCTAGGTTTCTGCGAACCGACAAGAACTTCAGTTATGTTGTGCTTTAACTGCGAGAAACTATGAGGCATCCATCTCCTGAGGACAATTTTGTAAAATTAGCCAAATTTGAAAGTTCCGCGGGTTCCACAAAAACATGAAGCCAGATATTGTTGGCATAGCAAGAGACATAGCCAAATTGACGGATAATGTGCCTTAAAGGAAGTGTGTAAAGGCAGAATAAGACAGGTCCAAGGAACTCCACAGGCTCTAAGGACAGAGGTTGTCGTATGTGATGTTGATATTGGCCTGTATAAATAAAACTGTCTTGACTTGACACAGACAAATAGGAGGAAACCCATTTAAGTGCTTTAGCAGATATACCAATGCACTTCCTCAGACCATCTAATGGTCTCTGGCATTGAAAGTGGTGCTCAAATCAAGAACAGCTAACAGCTAAGCAATTTTGCCATGATCGGACGATTAGCCTGAGATGATGATGTTGATGATGATGATGATGATGATGATGATGAACCTGTAGTTCTAGGGTTGAGCAAGATCAGTTGTATTTTTTCCAGAAGAGGTTGAATACAAGCAACCTTAAAGTAACTTAGGACACAGCAACGACAACAGATATTATCATTTGGAATTGTTCTTAATGCTTGGTTAGATGTTGTATTGGATGATTTTTACAGCCCTGCAAGACTGGAGTTGATACAAGTTTAATTGAATGGATTTTGTCATTTTTTCCTCACTTTGGTGTAGCAGCAGTAAAATCCAAGTAGAAACTGGGACTTGCATTGTGGCTATTCAGAGGCGTTATAATGCAACAGATTTTTTACCTTCATCCCTGGTAATCCAGGAGGGCCGGATTCCCCAGGTGTCCCATCTTTACCCTGAGGGAGGACAGAGACAACAGAAGCTGATTCTATCATGTGCAGACAACATGTATCCTAAAAACATTATGAAGTGGTGAAAGGAAAGAAAGTGATGAAGAAACAGATTAGCACTTACACGCTTACCATCAGGTCCTGGTGGTCCTTCCCTCCCTTTCTCCCCTCGGAAACCCTGTAGCATTAAAGCATCCCATCAGGACACACAGAAACATGTTCTTTTGACGTAGTGCATTGGACTGCTAGATACAAAGGCTTTAATAAATACATATATTTTATCCATGCTAGCAGTGCAGCTCAATGATGGTCTGTATGTTTGTACACCACTTTGGTCCAGACTGAAATTTCTCAACAACTGTTGGATGGATTGCCAGTCACGGTTTCCAGACGATCAATCAGAATGGCTTTGGGGATCCCCTGACTCCTTTAGTGCCACCATGGGGTTGACTTTGAAGTTTTGAGTGAAATGCCTTGACAGCTATTGGATGGATTGTCATAAAATTTGGTACAAACATGTCCCGTCCACAATGAATTTGAATAACTTTGGTGACTGCCTGACTTTTCCTCTAGTGCCATCAAATTTGCCACATACTTTGGTTTAACACCAAATATATTCTTTTTATAATCTTTAAATATCTTTTTGTCTGTGGCTTCCTACAGAAAAAAAGCCAAACTAAAAAATACCAGAGTATTAGCAGTCTACCCCTGTCTACAATGTGTGTGTGTGTGTGTGTTACCATGCGTCCTGGCAGGCCACGCTGCCCTGGTGGTCCGACCACACAGTTGCAGTCTTCTTCCTCCACTGTGGCTGTTCGATTCAGAGGACACTGAGGAAACACAAATGAACTTACGTCTGCAATACAAAACACACTCAGAGCTTCCTCATCAGGTAGGAAGGACTTAACACATTTATAGAGGGTAAGGTTTACTTCATCTTACATTAAGGTTTTATTACTGTTCAAATAAAAAGACTTTCTTCTGAAAGGTCAAACTTCAGTCCCTAAAGAAGACTTCTTAGTATTTGTTATGAACGTAGCCAGTGATTTCCACTATGTAGTATCTAACTAGGCGTGACATCATTACCTTTGCATTACCTCTGGGCGAAATACTTGTGAGCAAAGTCAGATTAAACGTATGTAAGAAACAAGATAGAAACTGCACTTACCCTTTCATCATCCTGTGTCGCGTGAGAGGGAGAGGACAAGAGACAAAATAATGGTTATTATCACTGTAGCCTCATACATGCAGCCATGTTGTTATGTTGTTTCTCCTGTAATTTGCATTATTATGAATACACGGATGCAAGTTTTGGATGTTGGTCTGACATCACCAAGTTGCCAGAATTTCAACCCATCTGTTACTGCAACCTGGCAACCCACACCCCGATCCAAGGGGCGTGCAGGCAGACGGGCCAGCTAAGTTCCTGTATGAGCCATGTACAGAAGTGGAAAATGTGACCTTTGCGGTGGAGATTACAGTAGATACGGGCAACAGTCGAGATCTTACCACAGAGTAGATCTCACAAGCTGTTTCTCTCTCACTCTGGTGAGGATCACAGTACAGACGCAGCTTCTGAATCTCCACCTGAACAAAAACAGAATGGAAATGTGGGACAATTTGCTTTATGCTTCCATTTATGCTATTTATAAGAGCTTTCAATAAGCTTCAAGTGTTAGTAACAACAGCAAAGTGGTGCACAATCCCATCCAACAAATGGCATCCTTTGTGCTCACTGGAGAAGATAAAGATTAGCTCAACCCACTCACTGCCTGCTCTGGAAATGATCTCTTTAGCCAGCATTCAGGTTGTACCCCTCCCTTCTACACTATTTGATAAAATTATATTGTTTCATTCAAATATTCTAAGACTAAATGTTACACATCCGACAGAACGGGGGAATTCCCGGCGGCCTGGCAAGCTGATTGGCCTGAGTGTCAGGCCAGTGTTAAAGATGCTAAATGAAATGTGTAAATCAAGAGGAAACAACACAGGGCAGCTGCAGTCCCTCAGAACTGTAGACCGGGGAGCACATCCAGACCTTGTCTTCTTATCTTCACCAGCAAGGGACGTGGTTGGTGTTTAAAAAAGAAAAACCATACTAGCAGGGCCGTCCTCAGCACGTCATATCACAACTACCTTTCCCGAGTTGATTCTATGTTGTAAAAAAAGTAATCATGCTATGTAGGAAAGCAGGAGCTGCGTCTGCATGGAAATGATCTGGAAGATAAAGATCCGTGCACTCTTTTCTGTCAGGTGGAAGTAGTTACTCAGAGCTACCAGAGCTTCATGATGATCAACACAAGTCTAATCAGAGCTCGGAGGAAATGCAGGTGCAAAACTAGCACTGCAGAATGATCCTCAATCGCGGGCCGGCCTCAGCTGTCAATCGTGACGTGAAACCTCCTTTTTACAGCATCGAATAACTAATAAAAACCAAACCAAAAAGGAACACTTGAACAAACATCAGCGTGATAAGAACTCCCTAAACTGACAGAAACCATCTTTGGGAAAAAGTTTATTGGATGTACGTGTACATGAGTTTTTAGTTTGGCTCATGTCCCATCTGCTAACATGGAGGGGGCGGGGTTTATGAGCTGTACTGCAGCCAGCCACCAGGGGGCGATCCAGATGTTTTGGCTTCGCTTTTGGGGAGCTGTCATGTCGTCCATCTTGATATGCAGTCTATGTATGGAGTGAATGTAGAATTATTATCCCAGTCCAGCCCTGCATGCCAACAACATTTTGAGATCTGCTTAATCTTCCTCTCCTGCTGTAGCTGTTTGTGCTTGAAGCCCTACAATCTTTATTTGTGGCTGCTATACATTTGACTCTGTTTCGCAAATCTACTCATATTTTTTGCTTCATGAGCCAGACACGGGGATCACCTGCACTTGGTGTCAAAATATATTGAGGGAATTTCCTTGTTTTTTAGGGTGTACTGGGGCCTCTCAGCTGCAGGGTTGTTACTCACAGGCACAGTGATGTCTGTTCCTCGCCTCTTAGCCACCTGTGTCTCCCCATTGATGTAAATGGGCTCCACCGGTCCCAGCATTACTTCCCGGATCCGTTGATCGTCAAGGAAACTGGTGACTTGGTGTGTCCTCACCAGGAGTTTGAGCTGATGCCACTTTCCATCATACAGAGCCTGAGAGAGGCACAAACATGAATTTCAGAAATACCTTAGTTTTTCAAGGTTATTTCAAATATAAAGATACTGAGACTTTGTTCATTTATGACACGGAAACACATCTTTGTTCAAGCTTTGAGTCATGAGCAAAGTTGGATGTGAAAGCAATTATTAACTTGTCAAATCTTCTTTCACTCAGCCTTTCATTTCTATTGGCAGTCTTATGTGTGCATGTGTTTCATCTAATCTGATTTTGTCAGGAAGGGCAAACATGTTGCTCCACAAATGGTTCTGACCAGCAAGGTCTTAAGCCCAAGAAGTCCTTCCTTTTTCCATCACAATCTTTTTCTTAAAAGCTCAAACCCTACAGAGCGAGAGAGAGACAGAGCTGCTATTGTTTCATTGGGACCGAGCCGCAGCCATCCTTCCCAAATGGCGAATCCCAGGCTTCTACCTGCCACATCAGACCAAATCAAATCAAACATGTGCAAACACAAATTCATAAACGAAACATAATTACAACCCTGTTCAGCACTCTACGCTAAAGTCTAGGTGTGTGCTAGGATGAAGGGTGGTGGGCGTCTTTTGGAAAAAACAACCTGGCGTGTCCAACAGGATATATTATTACCTCGTGCTGCCATGGAAATAGAGGCATGCGCTCCAACTAGTTTCCACTGGGGAAATGCAGTGATTTAGAGTAGGAAACGTTTTCTTTGAGCCTCCTCCTGGCTTCCATCACATTTCATCTTCACCACTTCAGCTGTGTATGGAACTGAACAGGGGATGGTGTTTAAATAGCTGCTAGCTAGGCTCTCTGCAAGTCCTCCCAGTCAGGTTCATTCACAGCAACCAACATGAAGCGTAACCCGAGACTGGAAGAGACCCAGTGCACTCTAATGACACAATACGTTGTTTCAGGGGCATAGAAATAACCCTAGCACGACGCAGTACACTTTTTATATTAACCAATATAAACTGTTGGGATATTTATGCTTTATATTCATATCCTTTATGAACTTTGAGATGCTTACCATTGTGAAAATAAAAGTTTTGGCAGCTGCATTTACTGAGTTTCACACACATTTCAGTTTTTGATGATCTATACAGCAAAATATTTCAGGGTTTTGTTTTGCCATTGACATCCAAGTCATCACAGTATGTACAACATACAAAAACTGCCACTCACTTTCCACTCCTCCCAAATCCCACAGCTCGCACATTCTGTTTTCCTCCTGAATCCATACATATACACACACACACACGTATATATATGTATACATATATATACATACATATGTATGTATACACACATTGTCACGGATACGTCAGGCTCCACCCTCACCCAGGCACACAGTCCCTCACCTCACCTGAGTTCTAATCTCACACCTGAGCCCTATCGGCATCACCTCACCAGCAGTATAAAGACTCCCCACTCATCTCCGTCAGTGTCCGGTCTCGTTTATACAAGGACTCTGGTTCCTGCAGAACTAGACAACGGTGGTCTCCCGCCTGTACCCGTGTCTCCAAGACCCGTGTCGCCTGCACTCCCGTGTGTGAGAATCAGCTCCCGAACACCCATCCCAGCCTCACAAAGGACGGTATCAGCACTCCCGTGCGCCTAACCCTTCCATCCGCCGTTCGCCTCACTGCTGGGTTGAGAAAGAAACTCCTTCTCCACCTCCGTGTCTCCAGCCTGTCTGTCCGTTCATTTTTTCAGCATTTTGCTACATTTTTTCCACATTCGATAGTGATAGTGAACCAAACAGCTTTGGCTTGTTGATATGAGAGGTGTCACGTTACATCTCTCGTTCAAGGGCATACTTTTGTTTAATATGCATATATGTCATTCATGTTGGTTTGTTGCGTTGTCAAAAATGAAACAAAGTGATAGCAGTTGCTTTGGTCTGAATGAGTGAACAGCCAATCGCCCTGTTTGTCTTGATTGACAGACAGGGACTGTCAAAATTCCATTTTAAAATAAAAACCAACTTCGAACAGCAGGAGGGACATTAGAAATCAAACTGTTTTTGGAATTAAATGAAAATGACCTGCAATAAATATTGTTATTGTAAAGAAGCAAGATGAAATTACATTTCACAATAATGAGCTGAATTAAATAGATTTTTGTAATTTATATATTCAGTCTGTATCTATTGATGATTGATTATTTCGTTTTGAAACATCCAGCTGGTCCTGGCATTACCTCTCCTTTCTTTGTTCCAGATCACTCCGTTTGCTTCTCTTTTAACACAGTTTGTTGGTGATGGTCAACATGAAGAGGTCCTGCTTTGATTTCACCCTTTTCTTAACCTGTCCCAAGTAAGGTAAACCAGTTTCTATCATTTCTATCAACTGTGAGGCACTCACGAATCTGTGCAGCAAACCAAGGCTAACCGACAGAGCTGAACCTAAAGTGATGTAGCTGTCCAGAGGCACAGGTGCAGTAATGGTTCTTGAACTATATTGGATTTTCCAGCTGACAGAGAGATATCAGCCATTTTCACACTTTCACATATTGGAAAAAAGAGCGTTTTTCGGTACTTGAAAAGTAAGCCAAGTGAGAAATGAGTCCCATACGATGATCTGGTACGGACATGAAACTCAGTCCTAATACCAACCTGAAAGCCGCCTTTAAAGATGACTCTCTGCTCCTTTTCTGTTATACTGGTGGTGGTGAAGGTGACAGTTTTGTCCTTCCCACTGAGTGTCACTGCAGCCTGGATCTCCTTATCCTTAGACAGCACCCTCCAAAGGTCAAAGGTCAGCTTACTAGAAGACCCTTTTAGACGCAGGGTGACTACAAACACATAGGATGGAGGGAGGCCCTCTGGGAAAATCTCCCTAGTACAAAGATGAAGTTAAATAACTAAATATAAACACAGTTGATCACACGAAAGGCACAAAATGTGAAAAGTAATAGATTTTTAAGAGCTTCGTTACACACTGTATTCTACCTGGTATTCTCAGTAATGTCTGTGGACGCAGTCAGAGCGTAGGCTGTCTCAGAAATCAGAGAGCCAGGGATCTTCTTGGCCTTCATCTGAATGTTCATGCCCACCATCAGCTCAAAGCCTTTCTCATCGCGAGACACCACAGGGATTCGTGTTGGACACACAGACTCTAGGAAGAAAAGACAGCTAGGCTCACCTTTAAATAGATATTTACAGTTCTGCATCGACTTGATTTGTATCTTTGTGGACAGCACACGGCAGTTTAATTCATTTTTTTGTTGTTGAACTTAAAATGGGCAAGTTTAATTCACTGCATCTCATACAACAATACAACATATTCAATGTTTCCAGGAAAGGCACAGGTGCAAGTAATAACATTATCCATGGCTCAGTTCAACAGTCAGCCATTTTGAATGTTATTAATTACACCTGTCTTTCTTCATGTCAGAAGGTCTGCCGTTACGTTCTGCTTCCTTCTGCTCTTCCTTCAAGTGCGTCTGGCCATTTTCAGTGACAACTGACCTGGCCAATAGGAACAAAGGAAAGAGTTCCTAACTGCTCACAACGAGGTCTGTGCAAACAGGTCATGATTCCATTTGCTGCTGAGTTTTTCAAATGGATTCTTTTGAGCACCACAAGCCGAGTGACATGTAGTCTCATTTTATTCAAAAAATACAATTCAATTCAATTTCATTTATATTGTGCCAATTCATAACAGAAGTTAACTCATGCAGACATCTCTACGGCGACATCTCCAGAGCGCTGCAGCTCGCACCAACACAATGCAGATGGATACACAGCACTACAGGTAAGATGAGCGGCCCCTTTAAGTAACACGAAATGAGAATACAGAATGGGAAAAAACACTTCCACAACCAGCGGCCTCTCCCACTTCGCTACTCTATGCCACAGCCAGCAGAATAAAAAATGCCAAGAAGATAGATAGACTAGATTTCCTGACCTTCACAGAGCTTTTGCTCCATGGAGTCTCGGATACGGTCAATGGTGGTGTAATCTTCGGCATACAGGACATAGGTGGATGATGGTTTATTGGCGATGGATACCAGCTCCGAGGTGGTGATCTCACTGCCAACTCCAACGGCGAATACTGTAATGCCCTGAGCTCGTGCCTCCATACTGGCATCCACCTAAAGAAACATAGGCTGTCTGTGGTGAATGGGGCTTTCCATTTAGGCCGTTGGCAGGAAGAACAGAATCACAAATATACAATAAACATTATTATAGCCGACAGCTTTCATATACAGGGAGGGTATCCAGTGCCAGATGCTTCCTTGTTGAGGTTCTATGGATGGGGAGCTCCTGTCATTCTATGTTTCACACTGGTGATATTTCTGAAGCCCCCTATGATTTAGGGCCACCCAAATAAACTTGACTTGGCTTCACTCAAGCACTTGAACACAGCAAAGTGACATTTACCACGTCGTCCTGAGATTTGCCATCAGTAACCACCACAGCAATGCGGTTCTTGACCTGCCTGGCTCTTTGGGAGGAGGAGAAGACGTGGTCCACGGCAAACTTGACGGCCCTGCCAGTCTGCAAAACAGTCAGAAAACAGTGATGACCTGGTGGAGTGAATGAAAAACACCATGATGCTGTGAGGGATCGTGTATGGCTGGTATGTTCTTCCAGCCATTGACAGCTGCATCACATCAGAGTGCAAATTCAATTATATAAACATATAAAAAAACTAAATCTCCATGGGTAAAATGAGTCAACAGCAGCGGATTACAACAGCAGACAAACTGTTTTCAGAATGTAGAATTCAAAGGGATGGATATGTATTTGTATTTTTCAAAGAGCATGTGCTATAAAGCAAAGCGACCAAACTTAGCGTGCCTGTATGTTTATTGACCATTTCCGTGCTGTGCGGTCATGTTGTTGCAGATGCACCTGTGGTGAGTGAATGTTGGCACCGCTCCATAACCAGCCTCAGCCTGCTCCACTTGATTACTTTCTTGTTGTTGGAGTACTGGAAGTAGTGAAGATGTTTCTATGACATTTTATAGTACATTTTAGGAGCTTTATTCTTCCGCTACCCTACTGCACGCAGGTGCCCCCGATCGACCAGTAGGAGTCATGAAGCAACCAGGTCATGTGTGGAACCCCAAGGTGTTGAATATTAAATGAATACATTGTGTAAAATATATAAATGAACCAACAATTTTTGAAGTGATTGTTAAAACTCAACTCAGCTAGAGCAACAACAAAAAGTACTAAAGTAATTCTGAATCAACCAACTACAGGCTGCTGCTGTAAATAAACACAGACACAGTAACTAAACCTCTTTAGCTTTTAAACAAGGCTCGTGTTACCGAGCTGGCTAACTAGCTCGACGAGGCTGTGACCTTGGTTATATATTTCTCAGCATCAAAGTGAGGAGCCAGTTTAACATCTAATGTTAGCTGCTGCTGTCAACACCGTCCCTTAACTTTGTTGCTGAGAAATAAACCAAGCTCACAGCCTCGTCTAGCTAGTTAGCCAGCTGGGTAACACGAGCAGCCTTGTTGAGCTAAATAAATAAAAGGAGATGTTCTTTTCTGTGTCTGTTTATCTACAGCAGCAACTAGACAGTTGATTCACAATTACTTACAGAATTACTGTAACACGTGTTATCTAGCTAAATGTTAACTACCACATCTGGCATATGTGGAGCTCGTTAGCTTATGAGAGGAAGGGGGTATGTGATTGGCTGAAAGGTGAGGGGGCGGTGACAACACAAGTGTCATGAAAAGTGACACTGTAAAAACAAATGTGACACTATGAAGTAATAAGTGGCATGTTATTATATTAAGTTATTGGGAAAATGCCAGTATGAATGAAGAACAGACCTGAAAAAGGGCATTTTGAAATAAAAATGTCTATTATTATGAAACTGAGAAGGATGAAATAACATTTCATAATAATGAGTTGAGTTTTAATAATTTCTTAAATTATTATTATATAGGCCTAGTATTATTTTATTTATTCATGTGATTATTGATTTAACATGGAACATTTGGGGTTCCATGGTCAAAAACCCTCACCGGCCTCCAGCCCATGAACACTGGCACGCTGTGTTTTAGCGGACAGCGTATTCAGAATTCATTTTCTAATCATTTATTTGCCACCCTTTGTAAAACTCAGTTTTCTCCTTATTTTCACATTCCTACAGTAAAATGAATGTGATTTAGCAAACTAAAAGAACTTGGGTTAAGTATTTAACAGAATAGGCAAATGCTTAAAATGTAAATAGCTATTTTAATTAAACACTCTCCCATCAATGGATGTGCATGTAAACGTCTTCCCTGTGAACGGAGAAGAAGCCACAGTGGCGTTGTATATTCTCATAGGAAAACATGCTGTCCTGCCTGTGTGTTCCCTCCCAGGTAGGCGATGCTCCGTATGGCCTGGATGAGCTCTGCTCCACCCTGGTGTTTCCCCAGAGGAATCTCCAGACGGGGAGTGTCGCTGTACTGGATCACAGCCACCTACAGCGACACGAAGCAAACTAATGTAGGTGGAGAGCAGATTTACTGACGCCAATATGTTTGTGTTAACGCCGGGTACTGACACAGGTAGACAGGAGAAAATAATCAGATGACAGTAATGAGACTGGCCATGAGCAGACTCCTTTAGACTGCTAAATGCGAATGGAAATCAGTCTCGTGTGGTTTTTTACCTGTGTGTAGTGGGAACTGATGTCAAATTGGCTGGTGATGTTGATAAGCCACTGCTTGGCCGTGTCGAAGTCAGAGAAGCCAACACTCCATGAGCCATCGACAATATAGACCAGGTCATTTACAGCTGTGCTGCAGCCTACACACACACACACACAGTGATGGAAGAGAAATATCTTGAACATACAAATTGCTATGAACTGAAAATCTACACTTGCAGTATGTAACGCTGCTCCAACCTAACGTGTGTGAACAGATCATCCCAACTCAACGGAGCCTGTAACAGCAGTGCTGGTGTGTGACTGTTGCTGCCTGCTGCTGTTTGGCTCTGTATAACAGAGTCCCTACCTGCTCGGACATGGTCCTCCTCTGCAGCCTCCAGGGGGGTCAGCAGCAGTATTGCGCTCCATACTGGCCACAGCAACATGGCTCTACCTCGGTCCCGTCCAACCTGGCTGTATTAGCTTTGAAAACAACAATGATGACAAGTGATTTATGTGAGCTCCTGAGCTTTTCTCCGGCCCCTATCAGGCCAGAATGTCCTAGACCTGCACTCTAGTCCACAGCAACATATCCTCGGCCAAAAGATTCATGACACCCAGATGATGATTCCCAGTGTGTTTGGTAACCCCCCCCCCCCCGACCCACAGAAAGAATATTACAATCAAATTGGCAGATTGCCATAGAGTACGTTCATGGTCCCCACAGGGGACTCATGTGGCCCCTCAGGCCACAGCGTTTACAGTGCACAGACAATATCTCCTGAACCATTCATCTCTTTTTATTCCAAGACTCATTTAGACAAACAGCACAATCCTGGCCATTTTGTTTGTCCCTTCCCACGCTCCTTCCTGTGTGTAATACACAGTGTGGCCCCTAGGAGGCCAGTGCAGAACACTTCCCTCTCAGCATGTTCTGTAACTTATTTTGATTGTAGTATTGTCACAATAAAGTGACACTAAAACAAATACATGTCACAGCACCGCTGCATTCATTCACACAGTGAGCAGCGTGCGCCGGGGGCCACATCAGACTGTGAGGACTATGGGTGGACATTTCTCTTCATGTTTATTGACAATAAAAGCACTTGTGTGCTCTAAAATCTGCTGTTTCAGTTGCCTTGCATCTGTAACAGTGGTGTCGGTGTGTAGCAAACACAAGGTGAGAACTACAAGTTGATTTCAGCCAAAACCAGATTTTCTGCAGCTCAGTTCCTCTTCAGGTGCTGATGCGACCGGTTGAGGCCAGCGCACGGTCTTCTGTTAGCTCACCGTTCACTTCTCTTTCTCCAGGATGTTTTAAACCACGCCGTGTCCAAACAATTACATGCTAAGTCTTGAGACTTTGTATTCCGTATTACAAATATATACACACAGATACACACACATCATAATACATACAGTGCTAATACACATGTGTATGTGTTTCTCAGAATTAGAAACCACAGTCTTCCAACAGTCCATAAACAGTATGAATAGACTGTGTTGTAATGTTCATGTATGATACATGGCTGGAGAATGTCCCCCCCGGCCTTCCTTCCTCCTCCTCTTCCCTGTAAAATGGTCTCGTAGTGTGTTTTCTGCAGAGCTCTCCCTGTGTTCGTTTTGCAGCGCAAACATGGTTCCACCGACCACAAGGCTGGGCCGGAGAAAATAACAACGTGAGCACTATGCCGGGACGGGAAAACAGGAATCTAAACATGGCAGGGAGGGCTGCAGGGTGCTGGCCGAGGCTTCAAAGACAGGGCAGGATCCACAGCCTTTCTTTACAAAGTCTCCTCCCAGCTCCCGTAAGCCTCTTTTCTCCCTGTCGTGTTTGACTTGCTGTTATGGAGTAGTATAATGTTAGTAGTTCTTTACCCCAAAGCAATAAGTTAACAGTATGAAGTAAACAATGCAATGTGCAAGGACTGGAATTCAAATAAGCCACTGGCAGAACTGAATCTGTTCAGTACAGTTTCCTGCTGATAGAAAGTGCATCAACAATACCAATGTCATCTGACTATATATCTGACATGTCTAACAGCTAATCTGTTTTTCATTACTGTCATGTGCAGAATTCATCTACAACACTAACTGTGTAGCTGTATGATAAAGGCATCACAGTGTCCAACATGTGCACCCCATGTAAATGACATGTGGCAACAGGGTGTGGCCCTTGTGTAACAAGTGGTCCATGTGCTTGAAATGGGCGAACTGTAAGGGCCCCACAAGGCCTAAACGTGGACTACAGTTGTTCAGTACCATGGGTCCAACGTGGGTTTCATGTGGGGAAAGTGGCATTGCTTTAAAGTAGGCCAGTGGCTAACTTTATTAACAGTGAATGAACAATGAACAGTGGATTACTGACAGTGTCTTTAGACTGACTGTGAGAGCCTGAACACCAGCTGGCTGCTCTTTGTCTCCGTACACGTGTGTTTGGCTCACACAGGTGTGCCCTGTCCCGAGCACGTGTGGGCCTGTGCTCTCTCACCCTCCTGTTAGTGCGGTTGCACCTGTCACATCAGTCTTATTGGTTCCTGTAGTTTGGTGACCTCACATAATCCCAGCATAGCTCCGCCCATGTTCAGCCTGAGCAGAGGTGTAATCAGCAGGCCTACGTGGAGACCCCTGTGAGGCTGTGCAGGCTCTTTGACGGGTTCAGCCCTCCTCTTCTCTTGACCTAAAGAGAGCTGCCAACAGGCTGCTGTAATGCACTGTAGGGCACATACAGTTTCATTTATACAGCGCCAATTCATAACACAAGTGATCTCATTGCTCTTTTAAAACAGAGCAGGTCTAGACCGAACTCTTTCTAATATTATTATATATACATTATACAGGAAGCTCCAGTTTACTGTGGAATCGACGTGCAGCTCTGCATTGAAGACAGGAAGAAAGTTAAGACTCGGTCTTGTTAGGGGGCGGCTGCTTAGAGGCTGGAAGGTCAGCGGCCCAACCCAGCTTCCGCCGGCCCGCGGGTCTTGGGCACGATACTGAACCTTTGGACTGATGAGCAGTGCATGTGACGTGTAGTGTGAAGCACTTTGAGTGGTTGGAAGACTAGAAAGGCGCTGTACAAGTACAGTCCATTTGTTAATTGTTCAGCAAAACAGACGATATGCTATTTTAACGGGGCGAACAAAATAAGAAACAGAGCAAATATATATCAATTGTTTTTTAGCCTGAAAGTAGAAAACAACTGTGAACAATGAAAATGATATAACTCAAAGCAGTCGACAACTCCATGTCACGGTAGCAGACATCTTAAATGATCTATTTAATGGATAAAGAGCTCTCGTATGAACAAAACCTCATCAGGAGTAGGTCAGGGTAGATGGACGGGTCACCGAAGTGTGTGACGTGTCAACATTACTTTGTTTAACCGTGACCACAGTCTTTTCCTAAGCCTAACCAAGTAGCTTTTGTGTATGAACCAAACCGAACCTTAACCATGGCAGTGGCACAGCAGGAAACTCAGATCTGGAATGGTTTTGGACGGCACTGTTGATCTGTGCCAGATCAGAAGACGGGTTGTTTTTAAAGGCAGTGACAAATGATGCGTTTTGTTCTTTCGTTCAGAGGACTCGTTGGATTAAAAAGGAACAAGTACAGCTCTAAAGAAGCTCTTTAGTTTACAGCAGCTCGATTCTGGAGGAGACTTTCAAACACATTCTACATTCTGTGGATGCCATAAATCAATCCAGCCAGGTCTCTATGCCAATACAGGTATCTTCAGGTATCGGATGACGACCAGGAAAACTATATTTCTACTCCTGAAAATGTACCGCATGTGTCCACCCGTTGCTGTCGGGTGCCTGCGGGAGTATTTTTTCTGTCGTTGACCCTGAACTATCCCCATGTGCAATATGTAAACACCATTCACCGTTGTCCCTTCTTTATGATGTTCTTTCCTTTTATTTCCATTTCAGACCTTATGGCTGTGAGGCTACAGTGAATAACACTGAGACAGCACGCCACTGAAGAATGTTTCAAACTTTTCACTGTTGCTAAAAGTGTCTCTACCAGATCCTCAAAAAGACGGGTTTTCCTTGCTTAGATCCGTCCGCGCGTCCTTTCCTCCCGTTGGCCGTTACAGAAGCACAGCGCAGATAGGTGGGTAGCGAACCTGGATTCCTCCAAACCTCGCTCTACATTTGGCAAACCAGAAGTGCAGTATGCCAACCACAGCGACCGCCTGCGCTGGCTGCAGCATCACAGAACGCTCCGTGTGCACAGATGTTGTTGGGGTTGCTCAGCGCCTTTGGTTGCTTTACTGTAGCAGCCACATAGTGCTAACATGCTAAGATGCTACATGTCTGACTGATGGCTGCGAATAGCATTTGGTCGTAGCAATAAATGATGAGATGTAGGGTCTGGCAGGATATTGTTCTATGTTCTATATTATAGACCAGTGTTTTGCATGTTGAAGCATGTTGACTGTGATTTACATATACTTTACATAACTGCTGACTCTTTTCCCAAGGATGTTGTGTATTGTTTCACATTTTGAATGTGATTTTACAACTTTCTAGTCATTGCTTTCCATTCAGTACACTATGGTAGAAAAAACAATTAGCAGCGACTTGAAACGTGTGTGTAAGGAATCCATTGCATGCTCTTTGTTGTCATACAGTATGTTCATTATCATTGCATAGTGCAGATTGATTCACAGGGCCTTCAGTTAATTATAATGCAATATTTATATAACTGGCAAGAAATAAATGCAGATGTGATGAATTTTTATGCCTCTGGAAGTTTTTATTCTGTAGTGAAATGACCCCAATGGCTGTTTGAAAGATGAGTAAAACGCATTAAGAAATCAGTAATGTATGCTAAATACATAAAGATATATATATATATATATATATATATATATATATATATATATATATATATATATATATATATAAAATGCTTGAATAAATGAATAATTATGTAATTTAATGCTTAATTGTCACCATAAATAAATAAATCATAAATTAAATGAGACTTTAAAAATATAAATGTGAAATTTATTTGTATTTATTTCATTATTTATTCATGTATATATATTTCTATATTTACACATTTGCATATTTATTTATTCATTTGTATATTAATTTACTTATTCATTTAGTTATCTATTTATAATTTTATTTATACTTTTGTTTATCCATAGTGTAATTTGCTGCAGCGAAATAAATAAAGGTGTCAACTTCATCCATCAAAGCAAGGGGGCGGGTTAAAGCCTCTGATTGGTGAATGAACAGTGTTACAGACCCAGCAGTCGATCGAGCTCTCTTTGACCGAGCTATGAGTTTGCACAGTCAAAAGGAGGACGGCCGGGAGGACGGCCGGGAGGACGGCCGGGAGGACGGCCGGGTGGACGGCCGGGTGGACGGCCGGGTGGACGGCCGGGTGGACGGCGTTGCTGTTGCTGTTGAGGAGCGATGAGGAGGCTGTAACCTTCCTCACATTAACACCTGAATCTAACAGAACTCTTTACCAACGCTGTTGTCGGTCTCATGGCACTCAGCAGGAGAATGAGCTCCCAGTGCAGCCAGCTCCTAGTAGTCACAACAGCAGTGGTTGGAAGCGCGCATTCATTTGCATTTTCTTCTGCTGATTTTCTGGAAATTCTGTTAACAGTTCCATTCCATTTGAATGGAGACTTGACTAGTGCTGTATTACTTGATTGGTAGAAAGTGGGTTTAAAACATCCCAAGACACGTGTGACCTCAGCACTCCATATTACTCTGGGATTTGGTCATGTATCATTCTCTATGCAGATCATTGGGGGAAAATCCAATTTTTATTATTTATGTTATCCAGCAGCAGGTTGTTTTTTAAAGGTATTTCTGTGATCTCACAGATGTCTACTGTGTATGAAGAGGACAATGTTTGCCGTGGGCCAAACCAACATTTAAATCCAGTATTTCTACAGGCTTACAGGAAGCAGAGCAGAGTGCAGTGGGAAACATTTGAACGTTATGAGGAGACAGCAGACATCTGTGGGATCACCCTGTGGGGACACCACAGGGAGTGCTAGGGTCACATATAGGGCTAGCAAAAACACTGATATGGTCCCTGAAACTTAATGAAAACATAATGTCAGCTGTAATATCTAGCTAAAGTTTGCTAACACTAGCTAACATTAGCCACCATAAGCTACTGGTCATACCAGACCAAGAAAGGCTGTGTCTGAAGGGAAGGTTTTATTGCTTATGAATTGTATTTTTCCTTTGTAAGAGGAAGATGGTGTTATTTCTTCTTTCAAAATCTACAGACAGTCTCGCTTTAAGGTGCTGAAGGCATGAATAACTCCCATTCAAAGCAAAAATAACTGCAGTGACCAAAATAACGGACTACTTCTGAAGACTTTACTTTTCTGACATTCAGCAATGAAATGATTTTTATATGATGAAACTATATGTCCCTAACCAAAAATAGCTGCATTGACTATCTTGAACACCATCACACATACCTTCTCCGTCATTCCCTGGTCATTCAGTAGTCGTACACGCAGTAATTAGGCAGGAAGACGTTATTTCAGGCTACAGATTTCACTAACAGCATAGCTTTGAAATGCCAAGAGACGCACGGAGCGAGACTGGTGCCTTGCACTCAGGCAGAGGACCTCGCTGACCCATAATCACAGAGGTGGATGTATGCAGTTACACTGTATATTTAGCTTGTCTTCTCATTGTCCTGATGGCTGCTCACTCGTGGCCAAACCAAACCCATGCCATGGTAACATCAAGTTTGGAAAAAACAGCGATGACACATGGACGCGTCCATACCGTGTATACAACTGCAGATTAACAACCACCAAACTAACAGACTACCACCCACAAGAACAGACATCATCCATATTCTCTAAGAAAGAACAAATGAATGTGTTTGCAACACTGTCTCTCATGACTAACATGACTGTCGATTAGCATAAAAATGACATCACAAAATGAGATCTGAGCCTGGACAGATCTAGTTGGCGCATGGAGCATGGAACAGCACATGCAGTGAAGACGATGACAGGGCCTACCTTTCTCTTCCAGCTGCAAGGAGCAATGCTGCATGCCACTGTGCTAGGAGAAAGTGAAGAGAGTCAAGTCCTCCCTCGGGTTGGCAGGGGAGTGGTGGGAGTGTCAGGGCAGCCTTTAGAACTCGTGGCTGGCTTCACCGCAGAATGTGGATTTACACACACACACATACACACACACATCCAATGTGTGGACTGACCATAGTGTTTTTGTGTGGAAGTGTCTGATTTTCATATTGAATCGCTGCTAACATCTGCCATTCATTTAATATTATGCACAGACTGACAGATGTACAGTTAAGAGATTGTCAGTCACTGTAGGGTTTATAAGGGGCTGCAGTAGGCCAGGTTGGAGTACCAGGTTTAGGACTTAAAGGTTGTCGACTGGAACTTCTAACTAATCCAACAGCATGATCTTATTTTGAAATCAAGGGATCGTGTGTGAAAAGGTGAAGCCGTGATCAGTAGTCACGCGCTGCATGTTTTTCCTGCGGCTGTGCAGGACTTTGATTAAATTACAGGTTAAAGAAGCTCTGCGGCAAGAGATGAAACAGCCTCTGTAGCACATGTTGGACCTCTGGGATACCTGTGTGCTGTAAGTACTGATTCAGTCAGAGTTCATGATGCTACACACCTGTCCAAGACTTTCTGTGTGCAAGAACTTTAAACTATTAAACATAATTATTAAAACATAATGTGAGCCACACATTATTAATATTACCATTACATTATTATTATTTTAAAATTCTATGTGGAACGTGCATTGTGCTACTGTATGAACTTTGACTCAGTCCCACACACACCGTCCTGCTGCAGTAAATACTCACTAAAGCACCAAATGTCTATTAAGCTGCTGCTGAAAATAGTCCCCAACAAATGCACAATTTATTTATCATAGTCTTTTCCAGGAATATTTACTAAAAACTCCAGTGCCCAGATGTTTGGGAAATTACTGAACTTAAAAAATGAAAGTATGCATTTCTGACCCATTTTAAAGATGTAAGTCTTCAGTCAACCTATGGACGGATTAACACATTGTTGATTTGTCTTTTCATGAGAGCTGTTGACATTAAGAAAAACATAGAGTAACACCAGCCTCATCCTTTCAATGAGCCTGCATTTCTGCAGGTTGGAGCTGCAGGCCTTGTTGCTCCAAAGCAAACAACCTGCCTTGTTTCAAATCAACAGTCAAATCAAGCACAGCACGGAAAAAGACGAGTTGGGATACACACCCGTCCCTGAAGAACCAGTGGTGGAGGAAGTATTCGGATCCTCCACTTGGATCGGATCCTACACTTCTGTAGTGGAAATGTTACTAAAGTAAAAATACATTGGAAGTATTATCAGTAGAAAAGCGTGCTCTGTGACTGTTACACAAATCCATCATTGCTGCTGATGCATCGACGTGTAAGTAGTACTGTTTTAGTTGGTCGAGGTGGAGATCATTAACTATTTAAATACTGAGTATTTTAATCTATAACAATGCACCATATTCTATAAGCTCATCATATCTTTTATGTGTCACCTGTTAATTTGCTCACTAACTAGTAACTATAAAATAATGCTCCAACACTGTCAAGAACTCCTATCATGTTGCCCAGCAGTGGGAACATGGAACTTCTCCGAAGGGTTAAAGGCTCGTCCTGCTGTCACTGTGTCACCGTCACGCTTCTATGTCACATACACAATCAGGCACAGTACACCGTGCAGTGAAGAAGCTCCACAAAGCAAACAACAAATAGTGAGCAATAAAAAAGAATAGAATGCAGACTATAGAATAAAATAATAGAAACTAGGAACCAGGATGACCATGGCACCATGGGCCGTGTGAATGAGAAGCAGAGCGCAGAGCCCAGACAGTTCAGCTTTAAAAGACATGGAGCATTTATTTGGCATCTTTTAATGCAGGAAGACTGAGAGCGATGCAGCAGCTCGTGGCACTGTGTTCATACAAGAACAAGGAAGTCTGCCCTGCCGTTGCCCCCTGTTGGATTCCAGTTGTTCTCAGAGACCCTGATGATCCGGGTTGCTGTTCCCTCAGTGCTACTTGAAGGCTTTGCCGTTGCCAGGGCCTTTATGAGCTCCAAAAATAAATGAATAAACAACACAGCAAACAAAAGTCCAGATATGTGCCTGCACTTCCTCTCCAACCAGACCACGCGAGGCTGGACGGCACACAGGACTATGCTAAGCTCCAGGTCTGCGCTTATTGCAGAGGACGGCCGGGGGAAGTGGCAATGCACGGACAGTGTTGTTTCCCCTTGTCATGCAGGAATTCATCTGAAATAGATTCACTATTCTCCTGAAAGTACCTGCTCTCTATTTGAATCTCTTGTAAGAGAACAGGAAGGGGAGGAACTTCTGGATTATAGACATGCAATACAATACTGTGTACGGACTAAAGACACTGCAGCGCAGCCTAACACTCACCTGACATTGTAATGCTGTATGTTATAGCATGTCACTGAAGGCCGAGGGGTGCATCTTAAAAGACTCAAAAGCAATGCGTGTTTCACAATGTGGGTGTTCCTCACTAATGTCTACATGTGTAAATCCAGGAGAAATGATGCAGAACCAACAGAACTCGATGCTCTCATACACTGTGTTTCCGGAAGTCAAGAAAGCGCTGGATTATAAAAACGCTAGATGACAGGACAGATTAAACATTTCCCTCCAGAGAGTGGAAAAGGCTGCTGATCGATTTGTATCTTACTTTGTTCTGTTTGAAGCGGAGGCTAGCTCATTTGTTTGACACAGGGTCCGTTCAGTGGGATTCTCTTATATCCCACCTCCCAGTTGTTTGACTATTCAGATCCAGAGTGAGCCAACAGTCCAGCTGCCAGTAAAGCTGCACCAAGCAGCCACATTCACCCAGTCTGCGCTCCTGGTCAGTGTAATCGTCACGTTTTTCCTTTAGAGGGCAGTATTGCCTAAATGAAAGTCACTTAAACACCAACTTTAGACTTGTTTATAACAGTCTTGTTTTTTCGTTCCATCATTCACTAAAATACTTTTCACTAAAATACGATATATTACGATACATATTTAAAATATGTAATGCTATTTGAGAGCTTCACCACGGACCTTTCTTTATAAAGACACTGTTTGATAAGTTCAGAGCCTTCAGTTACACATGCTCGAACACTGCAACTACTGAAACTGCATATGGGTGTGGCCTGAGACAGACCTGCCCATGACAGCATCCATCAATATCCTTTTGCACTGATTTGAGCTCTGCTAATCTGTGCACCTGAGAGTTTACTGGGAACCGCCTGATTGTCTCCGAATACTTTTGTTCAAATTTGGAATAGCAGGTTGTTCGGTGTAAAAATAAATCACTACTTTTGGAAAAGACGGTTCAAAAGAGCGATATCTTAGCTGAGCAGCATCTGAATCCAGACAGACTTCCACATACGGGTTTATCAGACACACATTTCCAAAGTAAATCCAGTGAAGGCGAAAGCTGACTAAAAACCCTCCAACAGAACTTATAGCTGACACAAGTCTTCCTCCAAGTACACGGCTTACAGTCACTGTGGAGAGTGGCATTTAACTGGGAGGCACATTACGTTTCCTTTACAACTTGACACACACACGTATCCAGTAAAACGTGTTGGAGAGATTTGGGTCGAACGATGACTATTTATGTGTTCCAGGTTCACTGTTAGTTTTGGTAATTTGATTACTGGTGTTGAGCGCTTCAGGAGCAGAGAGACTGGCTGAATAACACAAACACAGAGTACAAAAAGAAAGAAGTGTACATTTATCACTAGAATCTATTTTATTGGGCTCTTATGAGAGCGCTGCTAGATTATGGATGCATACTTTACATGTCTGCAGCACAAACCAACCTCACAAAGCTTGATGTCACACAGGCTCAGGCTCTACCAATCTGCAGTGGAGCATTTAAAACGCCCAGTGCCCTCAGTGCACGCTGAAATGGGGGAAATGCCTCTTCGAGTTAGGAGGGTCAAGCTGATGTCGGCGTATTGGGTTAATCTGCAAGGACATGGTGGAGCACACCCTACAAAGGCCATTTTACAGGACTGTTGGGAGCATAATAAGTCACAGTTTTACAGTTTTAGGTGGATAGGGAAAGCTAAGGCGCAAAGTGTAGGCCTATGTAATCGAAAACTAAGCCCCACTGTTCCAGAATCAGCTATACCTCCGTGGAGATTCATCATGCTATCCATAGATACAAGTCTTCAGCACACGGGTCCCAAAGTGAACAAAAATGTAGTGACCAACACCAGCACCGCTTCAAAAGAACCGGAGACGGCTTGCTTCATCCTAGCAGTGCAAAGCAGAGTATCAGGCCATCTGTCGGAGTACACAGCTGAATCGCTCTGAACATTGTTAGCGTTACAATGGGAGGAAGAAAATAACCAACCCAGCGTTGTAATCGCGTCTGACAGCTTGTCAGCACCTTCAGGCATTAAGCAGGCAGGATCGTGTATGAAACCTTTCATGAGCTACTCGGGTCACACCATAGGGGTGGCCATCTCCTTCCTTTGGGTTCCTGCTCATGTAGGGGTGGAAGGAAAGGAGAAGGTAGACATAACAAATCATTAAAACTACAGTTAACTGACATACAAGTACAGTTAAGTAAAGCAGAGATTAAAACTATCATAAAGGATATGATGCACAACCCCTGGCAGGACTACTGGGACGTGAGTGACACAGGAAGACATCTTTACAGTATTCAGAAACATGTAGGCGTTGGTGGAATATGGGGCGGGGGCCAAGGGAACAGCACCTACAGGTTTAAATCAAGCACGCCATAGAATAGGCAGCCGGTCCAGTAGGTGGCGGTGATGCACCTACAAGCTGGTTTGCCAACCGCCATTAAAACTCAAAGAAGAAGAAGAAGAAGACGAAGACTACGGGGAAAAGCTACGGCACTAGCGCAGCGTCAGATGATTAGCTAATAGTAAAAACACTGTGAAACGAATGACAGGTCGTCTCTCTTTTCAGCATTACGAACGCGTGTAAGTTGTCAATAATGTATATTGGTCCGTTATTTCCACGTTGAAGCCTCTCTCGCAGCGCTGATAATGCTGAAAATGAAGCTACCGATGAAAACGGGCGAGGAAGGAGGCGACGAAACGGCCGAGGACGAGTCATTGGATCAGTCGGAGCACCAACATATTCCCCGGGCTGTACCTCCCTCTTCGGTGTCCGACAGACTGGACGAGTCGCCCAGACCTTATATGTATCCATCCCACCTGGACAAGGAGACTGTTTTTGAGTGGTTCGGCCTCCATCTAAACCCCGCTAGGCGAGTCGAGTTCATGTGCGGGCTGCTACATATGTGCCAACCCCTGGAGCTCCGCTTTCTGGGATCTTACTTAGAGGATCTAGCTAGAAAAGATTACCATGTTTTAAGGGACTTCGAGTTTCGGGCAAATAGTCCGAGCGATTTGGGAGTGTTGACGGACGTGATTGACCCAGTGGTTAGGTCCAAACTCCTAGTCTGCCTGTCCCTCCTTGGGTCTGACAGCAGGGAATGTGCTGGAATACTCTTTCGGATACTGAGCCATGTAGATCCGGCCTTATTCTACAAAAAATATGACTACTCCCTTCCTCCATTCAGGGACCCTCACTCGTTCCATCCACCGTGTCAGGACGGGAATGTGTACGGGCGGGCAGAGCAGACCTGCGGCTTCTCCACTAACGAAACAGCGGCAGGACCTCTGGAGCAGTTGGCGCTGCTTTTTACCATGGCCTCTCTACACCCAGCTTTCCATTTCCACCAACGGGAGATGGTCCGAGGGCAGCTTGACAAAATAGAACTGACCATAGAGGAGGAGAGACGTCAAAGTCAGCTTAGAATAAACGCCCAGACCACGGTAATGAGCAATAAGCCAACCTTTGTGCCATTAAATGCTAAGCTAGCTCAAAACTTGCTCAACTTCAACCTGTGTTCTTTAGGAGGGACTTCACGTCTCTAGCATAGCTAGCTAAAGTTATAAGTTAGCTATGCTAATTAAAATATGCACGTATAGCTAATGAGATAATAGGACGTGATTTAAAATTACACATAGGCCCATTATGCAAAGTACTGTAGCAGGAAATGTAGTTTTTCTACGGTGAGCGGTCATCCGTGGCAGGACAGCTAATGCTAACAGAGTTAACGTTCGTTAACATACATAAGCTAACTTTAGCCAGTAAACCTGCCAGAAGCTAAAGTTTGCCAAGTGGTTTCCAGCAGTCCCAAAGCCATGCTCAGATGGATGGAGATTGCTCTGACTGGTTGCGTTGGTCCCGTTATGTAACGTCCTATTTGTTTGTGCTGTGGATGTTCCTTTTAGGGTTGCGACCTATGAGATTGTCTTTGTACAATAACAGTCTCAGAACATATCACGGTTTCAGGTATCGCGGTATACGGTATTACACTATTATTGTTATTATTATTATCAGTTACAATGACCCTTAAGGGAATAAAAACAAAGGTTTTTTTGGTTGAACAAACACTATTATAATTTCACAAAAAATGATGTCCTGACAGACATGGAACTTGATATAAACTTGAAATATATATTTTCTAGATTATTTATTTTTTATAACCCTAATACAGTAGACATCAATATCGTAGATAAGCAAATGCACATGGTATGATAACCGACAATTTTCATACCACTGTGTACCGTGAAACCCTACTACCGTTGGCTTTCTAAATGCTCTGAACGGTGGCCGTCATTAACGCGCTAACAGCTGTTCGGCGCTGCCCCTATTGAAGCTACATGCATGACGCGCCAAGCGCTGCCTGTCCAGCTGCTCTGTGCTGTAACTGCTGCAGCAGGAGTTTGATAAAGTACTGATTCACTTGTGGCTTTTTAACCATGTGCGACGTGACACTGGTGTCTGCAGGACGTTCCGATGGTAGAGGGCTCAGTGGCCGATGGCCATGGCATCATTCGTCGGCCCAACCCTATCAGATATATTTTGTGGTGTGGTGCACGGTGCATTGGAGTGAAAACTTGCACCTGCTACTTTTCAGTTTCTTTTAATAGTAATAATGTTAACAGACAAGGTCATCACCAATGCTAATGCTAACTTAAATTACTAGACTGAGCTGTTGCCTACTTTTCACACAGCTGTTTCTCATTTCATCACTTAATCTGTAATTTACCATCAGAGCATTTGCTAAAGAACTGGATCATATTTACATAGCAGTAGTCATGCATTGATTTCGCCTTTCTCGCCTTGCATTTCAGCTAGCTGGTTGCGTTAGTGTTGGGCAAAGCAGGGTTTCTCAATGAGACACGTAGCCTTAGTAGCATGTGTTGCTGAAAGGATATGCCGACTAAAGTACAAGCCTAGTTACACAATGATGTCATGTTGTCGCCGTTTACCTGTTGCCACCCCTAAGAAAACAATTACTGCCGCACGTTTGGCTCTCTTATAAACCAGCAGGGGGAAAACATAGATTGTAGATTAACATGGATGTAGCATTTTAGGAGGGAAATTAGGGAGCAAGCTGCCTTTTTAACAAAGCAGGTTTACTGGGAAATCAGATCTTTCTACCCCAGTCAGTGCTCCAGATCTTAGGAGCTTCTGCCTTTTACAATGATATCCAGATAACTCTGTAAACCCTCTCTGTGTACCAGCCCCCTGGAGTCTGGGTGTAGTGCTTGTCAGTTACTGAAGCTAGATAATCCAAATTTGGCGAAAGAGTGGGGAGCCTGGGTGCAGCTAATCTGGGAAGACCAAGTGGCAACCTCCAGGGTTGAGCGGGAGACACCTGCCAATCAAGCAAACAGAATTCCAAACATACCTCTATTACAAAATTTCCACCAGCACACACATTTGAAGAACTGTAGTAATGTAATGTCTGAGCTTTCTGGAATCTAGCATCTAGTAGCCGTTTGAGGAAACTACATAAGGGACTTCAGTATTCATCAGTGGTGGTTGCTGCTGGGGGGGGGAGTCCATTTCTACACAGTATTCCTCATCACTCAAGCACTTATCCTATCTTTGGCTCTTATCAGTCATTCTCTGCGTCCCTCTCTGTCTTGAAAAGGCATGGGACGAGATGAAAATTTCATGCCGCGGTTATCCCCGCCAGAGTCATCGCGATCCACGATATTCATCAAAATATGCTTAAAACTCTTAGAATTTTGTTAAGAAACAAATATTTCTGTTGCTTCCCAGAGAGGACACACATCTTTCAGTGAAAAACAATCAAACAATCTTAATTAAGGTCCTCATAAATCACCAGGTGCCCCTGCATCAATAAAGGAGAAATAAATCAATCAAAAATAGCAACATTGCGTGAGTCTGTTCTTTCTTACATGATAATTCCTGCATTTTTTAACATCAGGCTCTACGTTTCACTCCTCTGCTGTGATGGCAAGCGGTACAGACAGTATATATAATTCACCCTGACTTAAGAAATACAGGAATTATCCTTTAACAAAAATAAGGGCCACCTGCCACTGGGCTTTCCACGTCACTCGGGAGGATATTCCCGATGATCCGACAATGGAAATTCACCACGATCAACGTAATCTTGAGTGCTGTTTGTCCCGATCTGTGATAAAATCGTATTATCGTCCCATCCCTAGTCTTGAACCATTGTCCATGGAGGTCCAAGAGTTAGCAGGTTTTTGTTCTTGTATCGCCAGTATCTGTTATGAATAACCAAAATCTGTAGTGCCACAGAAAAGGTGATTGTAAAATAGGTGATAAATAGTTAAGTGCCAACTGAAAATGTCAGCTTTGGTGCTAGAGCTGTTTGTTTAATGCTGATGTATCACTTTGATCCTACCTTTGAACAGACATCCGGTTGGTACGATGCTCTGCGAGGCGGTCTCTGTTCGAGAGGAACCCATGAGGTTGACATCATTGTGAGTCAGGGCCTTGCCTGGTGAAGATGCACTGCTCTTAATAAAATCAAACATGCCATTTTTAGAGTGCTGTACTGTCAAATGTGGTAAAAGCCAGAGGGAGTGAGGGGATGGTTGGTTCCTGGTGTTTCTTTGTGCTTCCATTATGTCTGATTGTTAGGCAGTTCTGCTTCTGCTGCCTTGTTTGAGGTCCCACAGGCTGTGTTTACATGGTGTAGCATGGCTGTTGACAGTGCCACTGTTATGTATATATAATTGTGTAGACTGTAATTCATCAGACGTTAAAATGTTTACTTTGGGCTATTTAATCCTAGTCCCCGTGTATACCAGAACTAAATGTTATTACAGTTTTTGGACAGCTGAATAAGATTGGAATAGTATCCCATCCCTAAAAATGACCTCCCACCTCCCTGATAGCAAACAGACCGCTCCTGACGTGGATGATCCAGCTGCACTGTGCTCAGGCATTATATATTTGCACTGACTTACCCAACGGGGGCTTTGTTATTGAAACGTCAAATAATTCAACTTAAACATAACATCTTAGACACTGCTGGTATGATTCTGCAAATATAATGGGATGATGCATTTTGGCCCCGTGTGTTTTATGATCAGCTACATATGAAAGCTGTGAAACACATTATAGTCATGCTGAATAATTAACCCGTATGAGCCAGTAAGTCACTCAGTGTTTTTGGTCTGCAGGAGCTGACGGGCCAGAAAGCGGATTACCTGCCTTCCCCAGCGCTGGGTTTGGGGGAATGTACGACCTCCCCCTCTCCTTACCCGAGCCGACGCTCCGGCCGCTGGGCAACACAAAGAGAAGGTGAATGAAAACAGTTATGGTACATAATAATTAGCATTCATTTGCTGCAGGTACAGCAGGGAACTGGGCAGCATTTTGATTTGTGGATTTCATTAGTCTGCTTGATTTACACTGTGCAGGGGACAAATACCTAAAGCTGACAGGCTTCCTCCATAAAGCAGGAACTTTTGTTAGCATAGCTGGAATTCTTTATTTTAATTACATTTTTTTTTTGTATTTACTTGGTCCTGTAATGGTTTTGGTGCTTTTCTATGGTCTATGTTTCCTTTAATAACTTTTTAAACAGTAAATTGTCTGGACACACAGAAAGTACATTGATTAATAGTAAGTGCTATAATAACCCTGATAACTGTATAGGCTTTCACTAGTAAGTGTTTGTGAAGTCCTAATAGCTGCATTACTCTTGTCGGAGAGGCGGAGTCGTAACTGTTTGTCACTGGTCTCTGTTATTGCAGCGGTGCATATAGAGGGAATAGTGCTCAGGGGCATCTCTCGGACCAGGATAGACAAGGAATACAACTTTGAGGTAGGTAGCTACACTGCATGCACACACACACACACACACACACACACACACATTGCTCTGCTTCAGGTTAAGATGTCTGGTGGAATTGTTCTTTTAGCACGATACTGTGTCTGTCTATGTAATCTTAAATTCAGCACTGTCAACACCCAGTCCTACTCCACACAATATGTCAAGTTTGGGACTATTAATTAGCCTGATAAGGTTGAGTTGTTTTGAGTTAGTGAACGCTAGCCATCACATATTGGATGTAATGTTAGGTGTTAACGTTATTTCCATGGAGCCCGATATCAGCTACTTTACTTGTTATTCCATATTCCACTTGTAACATTACTGGTAGGGCTCTGGGACTACCCGTTTAACCTGCTGACCATTACAACATAAGCTGAGCTCCTCAGCCAAAGTGCCAACTTAAGCAATATTACACTCGAGGGTGTGTTTTAACATCATTATTGGTATGACAGTGAGCACTGAAGTGCCAATAATGACGTTAAAGCTCACCCTCGAGTGTAATATTGCGATTACACTACGTTACCAACACGATAAAAGATATAATCAAAATGTATTCATATTTGCTCTCAAAATAAAAAAACTTTTTGCTAGTGTTATCTCCTTTTTCCTGGAAACACATGGGGTCTGACTAATAACTGGAAATCAATCAGTCACGTCAGTGGACTCCTATGTAATGAAACCTAGTTCACCACTCCAGCCAGTAGACCGACCCTTAGTAACGACCTAGCAACAGAGACGACTCCTAGTCCCCGTTGAGTCAGCCAGCCAACTTGAGCTGCTGCTGTCTGGAGATGGTGGGGTTTCCCAAACAGAATAAATACCACACATAGAAACACAAAACTGCCTTGCTAGCTCAGTCTTGTTGTAACTAAGATATCTGCTGAAAAAACCCTTTTTCCATAACAGATTTAGCTACTACGTCCACGAGCTTCACGTGTATTTTTGAGCTAGTAGCGCCGTGTGACCGACTCACCGGCACAGCTGATGGAGGATGCCGAAGAGTAACATCAACATCTCCAATAACTCTGTTGTAAAGTCAAAATGTATGGAAAAAGATAGATGTAATCATTTCCAAAATAGGGTTAAATATTCTGCTTCAGTCCATGGTTGTTGGCATTTATCATTTCAGAAACAACAGTGAAACACAGTGAAAACACTGCGGTCACAAAGCTCTCCGGCTTACCGCACCTGGGCCGCGCTGAGCCCTGACAAAACCTTTCTTTAAACGGAAATGGTGGTACCTTGAACACATACATACGGCTGTGTTTATATACACGTCGCTGCTGATTGGGTAACACCTCTGACACGTAGCAAAACGGTGCACAACCTTTTCAGATTGAACGCACCCCTGTATAGAGAGGTGAAGTCCCTCCCCTTCCGCTGTCCCCCTTATTTCGGAAGAAATATGTACAGTAGTCAACAGTGAGAGTTGACTGTAATTTTTTGATCCCGTACGATGTCTGTCCATTAATAAAGTGCCGGCTTTAGTCACACGAGCAGCGGGCCTTGCTCGTTCTTTCGCTTCCCGGCTGAGACAAGGACCCGGAGTCGCTGGATAAAACTCATCAGGTAAGCTAACGTTACGGCCTGTTGGTGTCGGTGACGTATGTTGCGTGAGCAAGAGATGTAGTTCACTGAGCGGTTTCACACAAAACTAAATGGTACGACGACAAACCTACGACACTGTGACTTTCCTGACTTGTAAAAGGATCTTTCCCATACTAGAGCATGTATGAGTCCAGTATCGTGAAGTCATAGTGTTCCTACAGCAGCCTACAGCCGCGTCAGTCACATGGCATCTCCGGGGCAGCGGCGGCCAGCTGTTTCCGGGTGCTGATGCTTTTGGGGCTATTTGTAGAAATTGAATTACAGACTACTATTAAAAGAACTCTGCCGTTTAGCAGCTGATGCTGTAGGGCTGACGTTTCCACGGCTGGCGCGTAGCATATTGCTCCACCTTTTGCTACTATCCAGAGAAGGTGCCCAGTAGCTGTGTAAGTACCTCTCGGACTCTGCTAGCGGACATGATTTCTCTGGCTTCCAGTACGCCCTCGGACAGTTTCTGGTTTTGTGTTCTCTGTCCGCCATCAAATTGAAATCAAAAAACAACAAAATGAATGATTTTGGATCAGTATTGTAGCCTACTGGTTTTTGCTCCAGATCAGTTACAGTGTTGCCATGGAAATGGCAGCGTAATATTTTTAGTGATGTGCTGTCATGCAACTACTTGTGTAATTAATGTTAGCCCCTGATGCTTCCATTTTCTTTATGCTAAAATAATCTTAGCAAGGCTAATTTTGTCATAACCACAACGTAATTAAACACTTTGCTTTTGGATTTGTTTTGGAACATGAGACTAATTCATGATAACGATGTAGAATTTAACCTAGCTAAAATGAACCTACCTTACTTATGATGTAGTTAAACGGGACGCTTGTTACAGTAGCCTAATTATGTCGCTTGATAAGGGGGCCAATGCCAAGCTCACTAAAAACGGCTAGGTTTAAAAAATCGATTTTCAGATTTAAATCGATCTTCATTTGAATTATCCGATATCGATTCATAAAATCAGAGATCGATTTTTGTGTCCATAAACGTTTTGTTTTTTTTGGCAGAGAAGTGCTGGAGTGAAGCACTTGTGTGGTGAGAGAGAAAAACGCTGCACGTGGTTTTATTTCTATGACAAGCAGATTGACTTTAGCTAGGTAGCTAAAAAGTGGGGGGAAAACCACCCAGGTCAGAAAGTGCTGTTAGTTGCCCCTCTCCAGGAGAAGCTTTCTCCGGCTGCAGAGTGCAGAGTTGGGCTCCGCGGATCGGAAGGCGTACCAAGGGTGCAATACTGGAATACTTTGGCTACCTTTACAGACTTTGTTGCTAAATACAGCACATGTAGCCGAATGTAAGGAGAAGGAAGTTCACAAACAGTGCCTATAAATGTTGATACATAACCACGCGGTATTAAAGCGTGAATAACACTAAAATTCTACAACATATTACGCTAGCTTACATGCATCACGGAGGTTTTGTGAGTCGAGTGAAAATCTGCCGTTCAGGTATACAGGTTCCCGGGCGCACCTGACTGACTGAGCGAGCAGTCATCAAACTATCTGTCTAATCTTTCTAACAATCTATCTTTTTTTCTTTTAACGCGGAAATAACAGCACAACATTTAGAAATGCAATACTTGAACTGTATATGATTAAGGCACATTATTTCAACCTTTAAAAGTCAAGTTGTTTTTCTTAATATCTATATATTTATTTATAATATAATATAATGGTTGGGGAAACACTGGGGCGTCTGAGTGGAAATCTCAGCTCTGTTATAGGTGATTTAAAGGGTCAACTCTTAATGTAAACATGAATATTTTTAATAATGCAGCAGGTTAGAGGGTTCTTTGTATAATTTACAGCATTAGTTCTCTGAGAATCTCTTTCATATCCAAGCAAAACAGGTATTGTTACTGAAATGTCCCTAACCGAATCAATATCGAATCGGAAATTGAATTGGGACCTTGTGAATCAGAATCGAATCGCTCTAGTTATGAAATCAATTTATAAATGTCATATCGATGCCCTGTCTTTTAATTGACCAAAAAGCAAAAACCACATTCATTTTTACTAGCTACCCGGTTTAGGGTTAGGGTCAACATCAGCTATTCCACTCAATGTAATATGTTCCAGAATTATTTTAAGGCATATTAAAGACAAAGGGAGGAAAAAAACGGTAAAGGCTATTGTTTGTGGTTCATGTTTGATTTAAAGCAGAATAAAGAATTATGGTAAAATAACTATTAAGATCAAAGATGGACTGGGCAGTGTTAGCAGCTGCCGTCAGTATGTTTTACTGAGAAGCAGAAGAGGAGGCTACTCGGCTGAGGAGGTGACTGCAAGTGAAAAGAGCCAGGAGGAGGAGGAGGAGGAGGAGGATGGAACGCCTTTGTGCTATCTTAGGGTTTTACGTTGTCTTGTAAAGTTTACCTACAGCAGCGCTTAACTAAACAGAACAAATACAGTCCAGTGTATAGAAATGGTGCTGAAGGCATCTGCTGCGTTGGCTGCAGTGGTCTGAGCGACTGTGGGGGGAGAGGGGTCTGTGAATGGGACTGGGCGCTCGTGGAGCTTCCCAACTCTAGGGGTGTGCCACATCATATTGTTCACGATAATACCGGTATCATTTTCAATATGATACAAAAAATTAGATGATAATGGCAATATTCCGACTTGTTGACGAATGACGTCATACTGTTATGCAGAGCAACAACAAGCATGGCTGAAAGCAAAAGCAACACTGCGACCGGCTCCACGGTGGAGGAGTTGGTTCCAAAAAGGGGCGCGCCTTCAGTAGTGGAAGTGGTTTGGCTGCAAAAGACCAAGCAGAGTTTCCCACAGCCACTTTACTTGGTCGGTATATTAACGGCGGTTAAGTAGTGGACTCTACCCCTCCTGTGCTGTCTGCTGACAGCCGCACATGCTCTGCAGAGACACACAGTCTCCTGCTCATGCCGTTGTTTAGTAAAAGCTTGTGAGTGCGCCTGCTGCTGCCGATGCCATCGTTTCGATAGGCGTCGTCATTAACAACAACCTCCTCCACGCGGCTCAGCTGCTGCCGTGGAAACAGGTTGTGTTTGGGCGACTGTAGAGAACATACTGCTGATGAAGAAAGTCAACACATACAGGGAGAGAGAAACAGACAGGGGCGGGCAAGCCTGTGTGTGTGTGTGTGTGTGCGCACTACAATAAGGTGGAGGATTAAGTAGAATTAAAATGAGAAATAATTTACTAGAAATAGGGTAATGTATTCTTTCAATTATTATATATATATATTTTTATTTTTTTCAATAGACAGATATATGTGTTGATATTTTTCAGGATTTGTCATATCGTTACCCTGAAATATTGTGATATTATATTAGGGCCATATCGCCCACCCTTAGTTGCAGCACATTTTTGATTTGCCATCAATTTATCGTAAAACGGCCAATCATCGAAATCTACACAGTTGATTTCTGGCCTCAGATTCTCCGAAGTGAATGTAGTGATGAAGTAGCATACGGAAATTGTAGGAATACTACAGTGTGGTGCTGGAGCCGTCTGCCTCGCAGTCCGCCATTACAGTCTGAAGAGACGCAATGCATTTTCGGGCGGTTGAGTATGTGCAGTAAGCTGTAGTATTTTCTTTTGCCCCAGTTGGCCATTGCACTCACCTAAAAGCCAAAGTAGGCTGCTGGTACTACTGGGAAGGAGTAACTGGCTAACTGTGGTCCTTTTGTGTCCATCAAGTACATGACTGGCTCCAAAGAGTTGTTTCCTGCTGCTCACACTGCTATAGGGATGTTCAGGTCAGGCAGTGTTGATCACCAACTTAGTTCAAGTGGAGCAGGCCAGTCTGACACTGGCTGTTTCCTGTTCTTGAACAAAGGCTTCTTTAAGAGAGAACTGTCAACTGTCAGTTAGCACTTTGGCCTCATGTCTGTGTTACCCATATTTTCCAAGTTAGGATTGCAACTCAAAATTATTGATATTTTCCTCTGTAGTCTATTTCTGTCTCAATTTGCGTTCTTCCATACTTATACTTGCTATTTTGAGTGCATAAGTGCGTTCACACTGACACTGCACTGCATAACAGTCAAAAAGTGCGGACCCTTCTCACCCTCCGTGGTCGCCATCTTGGCTACATAGCGGAAGGGGAGTAGTTGCGGGTGCTCTGGTGAACACCACACTACAGATGTAATTATAGTTATGTAGTTATACTTGTGTTTTTTTCCCACTAAGTTCCACTATCTGTAGTCAGATAGAATGCCCCCCTTTACACCTGGCATTAAAATGCGTTTTGGGTGATGGGAGGTGGTCAGGGAGGCCTTTTGACCACATTGAAGTGTAAATGCAAATGCGTTGTCAATCCACATACAACTACTGGGCGGGAATACATACCGGTCGCAGTCTTCCAAGTCAAAAGTTTGATGTGCATACAGGCAGTGTTAATGTGCATGAACGCGCTTCAAGTGTGCCGTACATTGAACGCACTCATGTTTTCGGTGAACGGTGAACTGAACACATCTGTTTGTGAATGTTGACTCACGCACTGTTGAGTTAAACTCAATATAAACTACTAAAATAACAGAAAGGAGTACACATTATGAAAACGGTAGCGCAAGGAAACGATGCCAGAACTTAAGATTCACTTTCCAGCAGAGCTATTACATCGCTGAATGGAGAGGACAATAAATCACAGTGGAAGCCAGCTCACAGACGGTTCAGAAAGTTATTCTACAGTCTATGGGTGAAGACCATTTCTTGGACCTGCGCAAACGAGAAGAGGATGTGGCGTTCGGTTGTTTGAGCTGACGGAGCGATCGGATCTCAGTGTGGACGCTGGAGCCGCACATGAATACCAGGTGGAAATATAATCAGCGTCAAATCATATCTAGATACAATCTGGATCATTTTAATGCAAGGTGGAAAGGGGGTCTTTCCTCCATCTCAATTTCCATTTAGCCAACTTTACACCTTTTTATTCAATTCCTTCATATATTATGAGTCTGGACAGACATGGATGTAAACTGCAACTTGACTGGTTGGAGGAGGCATACAGCTGCGGGGCAGTAATTGTGTTTTTCATTATTATTTTGGTGGTGGTGTTGTATGACTTGTGTATGTCAGTTGTCTTATATGTCTGTACCTTCAATAACTAATCACCATAAATGGATCACTCAAACCAGTATGGTGTATTCTTGGGTGTGCACTTGGCTGTGTGTGTGTTTACGGTCACATTTTACCGTGAAGGACTGCATAGCCCCATTTCCTTTTTGACGTTGCAGATTTCTCTCTGAAGTCTGTGTCTTGATGGAGAATGTCCTCTCTTGTGTTTCAGGTGAAGTGGTCAGACTCGTCTTCCAGTATTGTGACCAAAACCCATCTCGAACTGGAGAATTTCCTTCTCAAGGTACCCACTTTTGTTGAAGTTATTGATTTTTGCCCCATGCAGTGCACTGATAAGGTATAGGTCCTCCAGCCAGTCACACAGAGAAGAACAGCTCACTGGCGACCACACCACACCACTCTTAACTAGGACGTAAAGTCAGGATTCATGCTGCCATTGTGTTACATATGCAAGTGTTAAATATGGCATAAATAAACAGGACATAAATAATCCTTTGAATAAATTGTGTAAAATATATAAATAAACCTACAGTTTGTGAAATAATTGAAGTAATTAAAACAACTCATTAGACTTTAAAGATATATTTTTATTTAATTGTAAACATTTTTATTTCAGAATGTTTTTCAAAAGTCTGATTTTTATTTCATAATGCCATTTTTAATAGTGACACTTTTCATAACGACACTTTGTATTTCATGTCACTTTTCCTGACGGTGGTGTTGTCAGCACCCTCTCACCTCTGAGCCACCTTCCTCTCTGAAGCTCGCACCAACTGCTACCAAATTTAGCCAGTAGCTGGAGCAACAACAATGTCAGAGTAACACCGTGTCTACACAGGAGGCGTGAGCAGCATGTTAGCAGAGCAGCAGCAGCTTCAGTCCTCCATCTTTGTCGACACAGGATGCGTTCAGGCACAGTATTGAGTGGGAGTCGCCTGCGTTTTGGCAGCGCTCGGAGCCCAACGCAGTCACTGTAGCTACACCCGTAAAAACGGAAGAAAATAGACTTCCGTTTTTACGCTTTGGGGTGCGTTTACACACGTATATATTGCGAGTGCGAGCCGTTGTGTGGCCTGTGTAGACAGCTGGATTGATTGAAATAGAAGCGAACATGTTCAGTCAGAAGCGTGTGAGACAGATGACTGAAAACCGTGGCTGCCTGAGACGCCTCCTGTGTAGACACACCGCAATTCTGAATCAACAAACTACATGCTATAAATACACACAGTACACAAACAAAGGCACTAAACCTCTTTAGCTCAACAAATCCCGGACGAGCCCTTCCTTTGAGACAAGATGTCTCACACTGCTATAAAGAGTGGTGTAGAAAAAGTCTGATACTTTCACAAAAGTGCGCATGCGCCAGCCCGCATGCTGCCTGTTGCTGTAGCTAAAGAGTTTCCCTACGGGGATCAATAAAGTATTTCTGATTCTGATTTCTGATTCTGAACAAGGCTGCTCATGCTACCTACCTAGCCTGCTGAGTGGCTAGGCCAGCTTGTGAGCTTGGTTCATTACTCAGCATCAAAGTGAAGAGACAGTGGTAGCAGTGTTAGCTGGCTCCTGTTGGCTTGAGCAAATACAGAGAAAGACTCCTGCACTCTGAATTAACCAGCTAACATTAGCTGCCAATAAACTAAGTAATAATAAACAAAGTTTACAACCTCATCTAGCTAGTTATCTAACTAGGTAGGTAGGCATGAGCAGCATTGTTAAGCTAAATAAATTAGATGTTGCTAACTGGCAATTGGTGGCAGTTGTTGAGCTCGCAGGGCTTTCCACAAGGATATGGAGTAGCCCGCCAGCGGGGGAAAGTAGCCAGCTAGGGGTGTCCAGGGCGTGCTCCCCCGGAGAAACATTTTGCCCGTAAAAGCCCAAATTCGGTGGCCTCTGGCACATTCTAATGCCACTATTCCATCATATGCACTGATCGGATATGAAGTATTGCATATTTTAATGAGTTTGCCCAGCCTGTCAGAGCCTGTTGATGTCCACTACACCCTAGCTTCCTTTTGGGTGGCATCTTCCCTCTCCCTTTTCTTCTCCACACCTGTGGGCAGTAAGTATGTGTCATTTAAGAATGAACATTGACTTAGTTACACGCAAAGCAGGAGAAAATTACTCAATGACAGGAACAATTTAAAAATGGACACCATGATCATACCATCAATGTATGATGTGGAAAAACATATGTACTTAATCATATATATTATTGCAGGAAGTTCCATTAGATCATATTTTATTAACATGATTTGGGGCATCTGACATTAGTTTGCATAAATGGTCAATGGCAAAAAATACAAAAGTATTTTAGGACATTTTAAACTAAAATTACAGTGAGGCATTTTCCTCTTATAATATAGGCCTGTTACTTTGACAGCATTGCCTGTTTTAGTGTGCGTTTGCAATGCATCTTAGAGATGGCTCTGCTGTAAAAGGCACAATGTAAATAAAGATCATTTATTAATTTGTTCATTCATTAAGGCCATAAACGTCTGTGTGGTGTATGTGGAAAATGCAGCGCTCCCCGTGGACCTTTAATGCGTACTGTGCAATGGTCAGGCTGCTGCCACCGGAGCCGTCTAATGGACGGAGCATGTCCCCTGTCTGTGCTATTAATGCAATCCTTAATGTGTTTTGTCATCAATTATTTTGCTAATATTTGTCAAACACTGAAGACGACTCTCCGCTCTCTGCTCAGCGGGACACAACCTCTCAGCTGAGCGAGCGCGCACACACACACACACACACACATTCATGTAGAGCATGTGGGGGCGGGGCTGATACACACAGACAGGCTTGTTCCTCTGTCATCATGCTTGCATTGTTTTGAAGCGGAGGCTAGTGGTCGTGTGTGTAATGTAGACACACAGGGAATCGCAACTCGTTATCAAAACGATTTTATTAGAATCAAATGTATATAATAAAGGAGTAGTCCGGCTGGACTTAAATGAGTAGTGGGCTGTTTGGCCGGCAGCCAGCGCTTAAGGAAAGCTCTGAGCTTGCTAGCTTAAGAGGCAGGGGGCATGTGATTGAGGGACTGACTACACCGCTCTCATGAAATATGCCATTATGAAATAAAAGAGTTTTGAAAAAGAGCATTTTGAAATAAAAACTTCTATTGTGAAATAAAAATGAACTCCAATAAAACTGACTTTCATAATAACTTATTTAACACGTTGGGATAGTTACATAGCTGTAGCCATGCTGTCTTCATTGATCTTCCAGACTTGTTGGCATGCAGACGTTCTTTGCACTGGCCGTGTTCGTAAGTCATCTCCTGTAGCTCTTTTGATTAGAATCTTGTGTAAAAAATGTACCAAATGTATTAATGCAGGCAGAAATGTTGAGTCTAGCTAGATCCCAGTTCACTTTATGGTCAGGTCTGTGTTATGTGAGGTGGTAAATTCTTGAGGGTTCCTCCGTCTGCAGTGCAGTGATCGAGGTACAGTACGCTTTCTCTATACAGCCTTTTTTTGTTTCAGTAATGGTTTGGATAATCCAGCCACACGAGTGGAAAGATTTGTTTTTATTCATCACCTCCAGCAATTTGAGGTACGGCGTACAAGGGATTTTACAAAGTCCGATTATGGAGTGATCGGCTCAAGTCTAGAAGCCGGTTTCTCAGGTTAAGGCTAGATATGCAGACCGATTCTTTGGCTAAAGCTTCAGTCAAGGCCACGGAAGCTGAACTGCATTTGATACCAGATTTGACAAGTTTACACACACCTTACTTCAGCTCTAGCGTCCTTCTGTAACGAGGATGAGAGCTTTGTTTGTGCAGACCCGTTTGTCACTGTATGCTGCCTGCTTACCTCCCGTCTCTCTCTGCAGCTTCCTAAGAATCAGTGCACTGAGTCTTTTGAGAAGAACATCCTGAGGCTTCTGAACCAGGGGGACCAGAAAGAGAGCCGGGAGGTGGAGAAGAGCCTCAGGTACTGTACATTTAACCCAGATATACACCTTAGGTGTCAAATAATGGGGATATAATACCACAGTAATGTTCCATTACTGATCAGTATACTAATATTTAGAATCAATTCATCTTTATTATGATGGATCTGGCTTTAAAAATGACCTGAATACATTTGAGGGTTATTTATAATGAATTGTGATCATTATTTATTTTAATAAACAAGAATGGAACTGTGCAAACATTTCTTTTTGAACTGGCTGACTGACTGAGATGGGGCAGTGAAGTTTGGGGGGGGGGTCATTCCTGCATTTACCCATTGATCTCCTTCAGTGAGATTCAGCGGTCACCCTTCCACGTTAAACAAGAGCTAAATCTAATATTGGTTCCATCAGCGAATCGTGATGGACCTGTGCGGACTCTGTGCTGTTGTTCCGTGTTCTCTGGCGTTCTCGCCACATGAGGATCACATGAAAACATTGCACTGCAGCCTTGACCGAGGTCAAACCGCAGACTCGACGGTGGTCATTTCACTTTGTTATTCTGAGTTCTGTCTCCTTTCACCCGGAAACCTTCCTTTACACGGTCATTTGTAACGTCTGTATGTAAGAAATCTGGTCGAAGAGAACCGAGACCTGCGCTTTGTGCCATCTTGAAGCCGTCAGTAGAATTCGAATGGCATTTGTACAAGTTAAAGCCACTGCAGTTACAGCATGTTTGGTGTGAATGACCTATTGGTTGTCACACAACATGACTTATTGTGATTGAAGAAGATCTGCAGCCAGTGAGTGTTATTCATGCTAATATTCTATTTTGGTAGGCAGTTTATGAATAGCAGCAATGCCAAGAAAACACTGGATGAGAAGAAAACTGCGTCTATGGGACGAGATGAAAATTTCATGCCGCGGTTATCCCCGCCAGAGTCATCGCGATCCACGATATTCATCAAAATATGCTTAAAACTCTTAGAATTTTGTTAAGAAACAAATATTTCTGTTGCTTCCCAGAAAGGACACACATCTTTCAGTGAAAAACAATCAAACAATCTTAATTAAGGTCCTCATAAATCACCAGGTGCCCCTGCATCAATAAAGGAGAAATAAATCAATCAAAAATAGCAACATTGCGTGAGTCTGTTCGCATGTTCAGGACTGCTGTGCTATGGTTTGATCGGAGCCACACAAAGCACAATACTGTGAAAAACACAAGTATGAAACTGTGGCTCGTTATAATATAATTCTCCTAGGATGTCTGCCTTCTTACAGATACAGAAACAAATATATTTAAACGAGAGAATTTTGCCCTCAAATTTAGCTGAGTCTCAGATTGGCACATTCCAGTCAGACCCTTGCTTTGAGAACTTGTGTGGAAGGGAAAAGAGCCAGTCATACCAATCCTAAAAATGACTGATTCATTGTCTAGCCTTTGCTGTTTCCCAAGTGACAAGCAATAGGAACTTAAGATAATATTTTGAGAAAATGCTTGGATGGTAGTGATACATAAATGAGTGTAGGATTGAAATATGCCTACCACAAATGCATTGTAGTTATTCTGCTGCCTCATGTCTTCGTTCGCCTGAGAGAAAAGCCCTAACAGCCAGGTTTCCCCTGTCCTCTGTCCACCTTTAGGGAAAGGTTCCTGTCTGCCCCTCCAGTCTTCAGACAGACCAGAAAGGTCTGCAGCTTCTTCAATTGTGACTCCAGCTATTCTACAAAACCTACTTGCTGCAGATGTGAGTTTCTCCCCTTAAAACATGTGTTCCTTTCTCCTGTATGTTTAGCGGTTTTTCTTGAAGTCAGCCCCTGGAATGAGTAACATTTAAGCAGTTCTGTTGTCTTCTGTAGAAGTCTCAACCGATCTGACCTCCTCACAAGGATACTGTGTACTCACGGCCTCTGTTTCTAAATGCACTCACGGTTCTCTTCTTCTAGAGCACGGTGAGCAAGCACTGTGTTTCTTTGATCCATTTTGTATGGCTCCGCGCCGGCGATACATCAGACCGGCACTTTTGGGGGACAGAATAGCGCTTCACCATACATTAACATGAGGAACCACAGTGAAACAAGCGTACTAACAACCAAAGCTTTCACGGGGAGATTTGAGGTCCATAAGATACGTGAAGATAAGCTCTCTGTGTGGTAAATAGCAAAGTGATGCTGGTGACAGTTAGGCCCTGCTGCTACAGTCACAGGCTACAGCATAGCTGCAGCAGTGACCCTCTCCAGCTAACCCTCAGTCATTAACTGCTTGGTTATTTCCAGGCGACACTTAGCCTAACGCTACCTGGTGATTCAGATGCGTCCCGATGTCCGGATAAGCCATGTCTGGCCGCCGTGTTGGGACGGGGGACGGCTGAAGGAGCACGACGGCTGACCGATCAACCTTAATTTATCAGGGTTTCACAAACGCTCAGCTTCAGACAAGGTCAAAGCATCCTTATTAGACATGTCTGTAAAACAAAGGCAAACTTATCAAAGTTGTAACCCAAACACATGTCACATTACATTACCATCTATTGAATCCTCTCTTCTTTTGGGGTTTTCTGTCCCCAAAAGGGAGACAGGTACTACATGAGCTGAAGGGGGCCCTGGTGCTTGGGAAGTACCGTGTGTGCCGGCCTGACGTGTAGCCGGGGCCGGAGGCGTTATGTTTGCGGCTTGTCCGTCCGTCCCCTTCTCCTGAACGTGATATCTCAGGAGTGCCTGGAAGGAATTTCTTGGACTTGAGGATGACCTGATTAGTATTTGGTGGTCAAAGGTCAAGGTCACTGTGACTCACAAAACACACGTTTGGCCATAACTCAAGAATCGATACAGTAATTATGACAAAATTTCACACCAATGTTTAATGGGATACAACGATGAAGTGATGACATTTTTTACCCAAGAGGTCAAAGGTCAACTTCACTGTGACATCATCATGTCCTGAAAACCCCCTTTTTGGCCGTTATTCAACACCATGACTCAGGAGCAGAAGGGGAGACCGCTCGGACGCTGAATAGGTCACACTTTGGATTTCACACACATGTTGACTGGGACGACACAATGAGCATGGGCTCTCCTCCATCCCGTCCATTCTGCCTGTCATCCTGAGAGGGACTTTGACCTGCAGCTCAGAGGCTTCGCAGGAGAAAACAAGTGTGCAGCTGTACTCTAAAGAATCGTACATCTAGGAGAATCTTTCATTAATCAGTTCAACAATATATATTCACTGAAATCAGACATATGTATCATCAATAAAGTCTTTGTGAAGATCAACAGATCATCGGTTTCATGCCCTGACAGCTGTCTTCTTTAAGAAGAAATTGAAATCATTTATTTAAAATGTAATAACAATAACTTATTTCACCAGTCGGCTGGGAGCAAACTGTTACACACAAAATGGAGTCCACTGGATCCTGGTGGCTAACTCTTCAGAGCTGCCTGTGTCAGGGACGTTCTTTTAGTGTGTTGCCTGAGGTGGCGTAAGGTGCCCGCGGGTAGCATGGCCTACAAACCGGAGTTCTTCTAACAACGTCGTGTTCGTTGTTGACAGACAGAACTCACAAAGGGACTTCAGGGCAGCAGCAGGATTTTCCACTTCTGTTGTTTCTCCGTCATCTCCGACTCCGGCAGTGGCCATGCTGTCTCAGAGTGCTGCTGCAGGCCACCGCTAAGCTACGCTGCGTCGTCTTTGAAGTGTTGTTTTTGTTTTTCGGACAGTAGGCGGGGGTGGAGAGAAAGTAAACACTGGGAGAATCGCCGATCCTGCTTTTGATTTCGAAGCTCTTTTCGATAGATTTTCGATTTAGAAACTGTTTTCTTTAACCATTAAAACATTAGATGGTTAATCGTAGAAAAGGTTTCAGTCGTAGTCATCTGGACACTGTTTTCAGAATCAAGACGTTTCGGCTCCCATCCGGAAGTCATTCTCAATATCGGATTGGAGGCGAAACGTCTTGATTCTGAAAACAGCGTCCAGATGACTACGACTGAAACCTTTTCTACGATAGAACACTCCTGGACGAATGAGGGACGACACCGTCTTATTAGATGGTTAATTGTTAGAGATGATTTTCACAGCCACAGTTGGTCAAAGGCAGAACACAGTGTTATTAGGTCACGGGCCAGACATGACCATGAAACACACGGCTGTGGCCTGGCACCATGTCATTCATAAAAGAGCACTTCTTTCTATAATCATACATGATACAGTGACTTATTAGCTGCACAACAACACCAGACACACCTGGACAGCACAGAGAACATGGAGCTGTGCTTTTTTCAGTTCCATTAAATATGGAGGGAAATCAGTTTTTTGGTGACTAAATGAAGAGAACTGTCAGCCAACAGTTTGGGGTGTTAAACAGTTGTCTGCAGAGCTGTGTTTCCGTAATACCTATAGCTGTTGACATGCATTTGTGTCTACACTGGAGGGTTTTATTTGCATTTTTGCCACACATAAAATACAAGTGTAACATCAACTACAAAAGCAGACCTAATATTCATTATATACTATATGTTCCTGATGACGATCCTGAAGTAAAGTAGATCAGAGTAATTACTGAAGTTTCAGTTGAATTCAAAACCACATGGTAAAAAGTTCAACTTCTGTTTATCACATTTAGTCAAGTAATGAAGTAAGTATTATATATTATATAGTATATTTTTCTCGACTTCCAGCACACAAGACTTATTATTTATCAGAATTTAACAAGACTAATTAGAGGGCCAACAGACACGGTCCATCATTATTCACTGTTCATCCCCAAACACAAACTGGATGTTACGACAGAGTCCTAATCCAAAGTAAGCATGCCTGTAGATGTCCAACCAGACGTCGAAGAAGCAGGCACTAAGCCACAAATAGAAACACAGTTCACTGAGCCTTGTCCAAAATGTGATTACTAATGTCAGAAACAAAGTTGTCTTTTTCTTTCTAGGCAACTGCCAGCTGGGTAAGGCGTACCAAGGAGACTGTTCTGATGCCTCCAGTCAGGAGGAAGGTGAGACCAAGTGAAATGATCCAGCTCATCTCCCACAGTGGTGTTTTTTCCTCTGTGCAGAGTCAGGGCAGAGCGCAGCCAGGAGGACAGAAGAAATGCACAGGAGCATGTATAATCAGCGAGTGAGGCCCACTAACCAGGGCTGCACTCGTAGCTGCAGCTGCGCAGTAAACACGAAAAGCTAACAGGCATTTATTTTTGCCTGATCCTGCGCAGCGCTGAGTTCAGCTTGAGCAGCAGTAACCACAGCCCTGGCCTGCCTCATACTGGCTTCAGAATTGGTAATGCTAGAAGATCTTGTGTGTATTAGATTCATGTTATACTGCTTTAAACAAGCGCCTCCCTTTAATCTTTGTGCGAGAGAAAAACCACACTGATTTCTTTGAATATGCACAGGGCTGCGTGTAACAGCAAATTCTTACTGTGTGTGTCATGTTCTGTACTACTGTGTAGCTAGAGGTCGTTTCAGCTGTGCTTTACATGCAGACGTATGGTGGAAAAATGTCAACACTGTACTTTATTGATTAACTGTTTCCCTCTTTCAGATTAAAGGTGCTCTGGCAGCAGCTATAGCATTACGACTTTAAGTTCAATTCAAGTTGTTCTTTCCTACTTTATATATTTGTCTTTTTCTGTTGACAGTAGAAATAATAGGAATAATAAGATGACATCTTTGACTCAATTTGAAAGGATATCTTTATTCTTTGTAGTTCAATGTAATATATATTTCTATATTATCAAAATATGATACATCAGTGTCTGACTTGAACAGTTTCTTTGGGCTTTGGGTTCTAGTACGGGTTTAGCAACAACAGCATGCACTTTTTAAGCGAGAAAATGATGCTGATATGTTCTTCTATCTTGTCACAGCGGGAATCATCTAAAAAGCCTTGATGAATAGTCATTAACAGTAGGTGTAATGGTGTTTTGTTGATTTTTCTCTCAGATTTAGAGTTGTATGTTCAGGGACACAAGAAAAAGCACGGGACCAAGAGTCCATGTCAAGGGTAAGTAGACTGTGCCTCTGAAATGTGTTCATCCCCACGATGAAAGTAGGACTGGAATACTACTATGTTATACTCTAGAAAACAATAGCTAATGTGAGTGTTTACTTCCATCCCCAACAGGACTTGTTACATAGAGTTGAATGAAAGTATGAAAAGATATTGATTACAGCTTTAAGAGAGAACAACAGAAGTTCAGTAATAGCAGTGAAACATGCTGAGACTACATGTTTAATGGTCTGACACACTTATATTCTTCTGTTCTCCACCAGTCTCTCTAGTGCCAAGGGCTCCCAGGGGGATAGTTGGAGGGGGGGCCACACTGCAGAGCTCAATGGTTCAGCAGAGAGGAGGAAGAGCTGCACACTGAGGAGCAGCCAGGAGGCTGAACAGGTGAGGGTTGATGTCTGAACGGGGCTGTGCAGCCGGATGCTGTAGCCGCAGTACTTCTACATACCTCTGAAATACATGGCAGATCATTTCATTTACACAAACTCTTGTCATAATAATCCGTGTCAAAATGTCTGGACATTTGCTGTCCTTCAGATGTATCATTTCCAGTACCAGGCCATTGACATTAATAAGCTGGAAAATAATCATTGTACTAGGCATTGCTTACATCGTGTTGTACATTTTTTAAACACATTTGTGTGAAAACATATTCTTCAAACAGTGTTAGTGGCAACTGGTTTTCAAATTGAAGGCAAAAATCACTGCAGATGACAGCTGGGAGATGTTGGTCATGGTGTCTCCGGTCCAGGTGTTCTCTAAGCTCTGGCACAAACGTAGGAGGAGGAATACTGTCAACAGGAGCTGAGAAACTGTTGCATGCACAAATAAAAATAGCAATAAAAAAGGAACAAGCTCAGTACTTTAAAACATCTGGTGATTTGTAGGTGATGATTGTTTGTGGGTCTGTTGGCTGGTTTTTAGCAGAGCGGCTCTAATGATTAACTCAACTGTAAAGCTCAGCAGCACAGTACACAGTCATTTCATGAACACTGGTTAATCATTATAGGCCTGTATGATGACAGCAGTCTGTGTGTGCGTGGTCGGATGTGTCACTCGCTGCTAATCTCACCGATAGAGGTCAAGATGTGTGAGTGGGAGAGAGACAGCCCTCTGCTGACAAAGCACATCCCCTCTCTGTCACTGTCACAGTAGAGGCTTAGCACATTGCCACTGCCTCCCTGCGCTGCTGGGCGGTGCTACACCACAAGTGTTTGTTCCAAATGTCGTGATTTTGTTTGTTCATTTTTGTAACAGCAATAACTATAGCAAATAATATTGTATCCAGTGGAATTATTCGAGGTTTTGTTTGTCACAAAGTCCACAAATGAACGTCACGTTTTTTCAAAGTTCCTGCGTTTTGCAAATGATTATTTTTCCAAAGAATATAAAAAGTGACAGTTGTTATTTCCAAAATGCAGCTAACAAAAGTATACCATCTCCTTTTACAAGCTGCATGCAATTTACAGCATATAGAATAAACATAACTTAAGCAATATGTGTAATGCAAAATACCACTTGTTGATAATGGGAACTCCCATGAACAGTGATACAGTGCCCCTCCTTACACTAGTGCACCAGTCTAGGAGATTTAAAATATGCTGGAGCTTTTAGTTATCCGATTATATTGTAAATAACTGAATGTAATGTTAATAGCTCAAACTTGTTGTTTCACCATCGTCTTCACATTTGTGAGTAGCTTTCCTCTGTAGTAACTATATGGTAGTAGTTCTGTAACTTTAACAACGTGACTTGTGGTTTGGACCACGTTACGCAGCGGTACTGACAAAATCAATTGACATCACAAAGAAAATGCAATAATGGTGGCAAGAATAACCCGAATCCTAGAGGAATTCTCTTTTGAACGTGTGACTGTTAAAGGGTTTGGTTGAAAGTTGTGAAGCTGTTCTGACTCACTGTCCTCCTCACAGCACCAGGACACTGAGAAGAGAAGCCACCCAGCCACTAAAACGAAGAGCAGAGGCCTGCCCGCAGACAGGTGGGTCAGCGACGGCTAATCCCAGTTATGCTAACTTTGCAGCTGTCAGTGCTGGAGGGTGAAACTGTTGAGTAACATATAAAAAGAAGAACAATGTTTCATTGCTTAGGAAGACAGAAGTCATGCATACACCGTGTGTTACAGTTACATAAATGCCAATAGTGGATTTTTTAACATTTTCCCAAGTCTGTGATGTGTATAGACATGAGAGAGAGGGGAGTGTCACTGGCATTAAAGCTGCTTATGTTACAGGACTGCAGCGCTCTGTCAAAGGCCTATCAGTCTATAATCTGCCACTGGCTCGACTCATCACTACCACGTTTGTATCCCTTGTTACTGTGTTTCTCTGTTGACGTTACTCTGCCCCCTTGTCTCCCGTCTCCGTCTCTTTTCAGGGACAAAGGGAAGGGTGCTGCCTTTGTAGCCAATGGTAGGTTGGTACCAGCTCTGTCACCTCAGAGGAAAGGTGAGTGTTTGCATGGCCGTTGTGATGGTAGTTGGATGATGTAATGGAATTACTACATGAAACTGTGTCCTGTAATAGAATTTCCATAGCAGTGTTAAACATAACATTAAACGGTAATCCTCCTGGTTGAGCCTCTGAGCGTCTGTCAACATGAATCCTCTACATTATGTTCAACAGTTTAAGACAATGTTCGGGTGATTCTGCCTCCAAGAAGCAGGATTAGTCACTGGCTGCATCAACACAACAAACATTACAAACCTCAAGACTGAGCCTTCATATTGGATGCATCCTGCCTCTCAGGATAACCTTTAATGTGAAGCTCACAAGGCCATTATTTGGAGAGATGGAGAGAGAGATGTGAGTCAGAGATACTGTGTGAGGTAAAAGAGATGGGAGCATGGCGCTGTTCTAAAACCAACAGGAAGTTAGTTATTGTAGTTTGACCTGCTGATTTGGCCCTCTTATCAGTACGGTCTGTAGTTGGAGCAGCAGTGGCTGAGACACAGCTCATGGAGGCAGTTAACGTACTTTAAAACCCTTAGAATAAACCTCCAGAAATCCACTTAGACACCAGAGAAGAAAGCCGCTGCAGAACCTGCCTGAGAGTTTCCTTCAGTCTCACAGTGATCCAGAGACAGCTGTCTGTCCGTCCACGGGTCCACTGCAGACAGGAGCTGCTGACTGCTGGTTCGGCTGCTCTGATGGGACAGTCTGACTACATGGAAACTAAAATAGACTAAACCACACAGCTCAAGTTGTTTAAAAACAAAAATAACATAAAACCTCCTATTTACTTCCCCCAAAGCATTATGGGAACTGCACTTTCCTTAGACATGATTAGAGAAGTATTAGTACGTATATTAGAAGTAAGACTAATAATAATAATAATAATAATAATAATAATAATGAGATCTGAGAGGGGGTCCAAGAGTGTCAGACTTTGAAAACCCCTGCTATGGAAAGTTCCTGTTATGAAGTACCTCATCTACATACGTGGATTTGCTTATCTAATCAAATACCTCTTACACAGACACCGTCACATAGACCAAATATAAAATAGTTTCTACATTACTATCACAAATCCACAGGTTGAAAGGCATGTTTTTCAATATTCTTCCAGAACCTTGTCTGTTGGATATGTCAAATAACTGACTTTAAAACATTCATCTTTTTAAAATGATGTCAGACCCTGTTCCACACAGCTTCATACTGCACATACACACATAGCTCCGCTTAACGTAAATAAACAGGTATATACTTTCACATTATGTGAATGCTCTGTAACCTGATGTTTGCTGGCTTGTCTGTAGTCTAACTCACTGATGCTGTTGCAGATGGAGGTTCTGGTCCAGATACCTTTGGTGAAACATCATCAGAAAGCTACAGCTCTCCATCCAGCCCTCAACATCGAGGACCAGAGAGCATGGATAGTGAGGACGACAACAACAAAGGTAAAACAGACAGACACACACACACACTGTATAAAGTACACTTGATGAATTCAGGTTTTTGTAATGAAGTGTGCACCTGTAGTGTGCTACATGCCTCTCTTATTGTCCTCTGTCACGAGGATGTTGGTGTAACGTGGACTGAACCTGTGCTTACCTAATCTCGTTTCTCTGTTAGATTCAGACAGCCACTCTGATGACTCCTGTAAAGGTCCAGGCCCTGACATGTTCTTCGCCCACCAGACTGATCCAGCTGTTGTGGGGGAGGTCTCCTCTGTCCACCCTCTGTCTTCCAACAACCACCAGGCCCAGATGGAGATGCTCTGCCCAGAGACCAGCTCAGATTTTCCCCCTCTCTCCCTCATGCGTTCTCTGGCCTATGTGCTCCCCAACGGGGCCACTGACTCTCCACTTCCACTTGTCCCTCCTCCCAGCCAAAGTATCGTCCCCGATGTGAAGCCCTCGTCTGGGACACTGATGATGCAGATGCCCCTAGTGCCTCCAGCTGTCCCTGGCCCTGGCATTGTGGGAGACCCAGAGAAGAGGGACATGCTCCCAACCTTTGGTATTCCACTTATTGGCCAGCCTTCAGGAAGTCCTGCTGTGCAGCCTCTGGTACAGAGGTTCAAAACAGCTTTGTCTCACAGCCAGTGTGGCACTGATGGAGCCTCAGGGAGTGGTTCTACTCCTGCTGCCCCACAGGCCCCACACCAGGCTCCACACCAGGCCCCACACCAGGCTCCACACCAGGCTCCACACCAGGCTCCAGTAAGAGTCATGAGTGTCATGTCTCCTGGCCCCACATGCTACTCCTCTCCTCTTCAGCAGTCGCTGCCCTGCCAGGACCCGGCCAGTGTCAGCTCAAGCCTGGCCTCCTCTCTGCCACATGTGGAGACCTCACATGCCAAGCACCCCGGCTTAACTTTACCATCAGGTCTGCCTTCTCCCTACACCCTGCCCCCGGTCCCCACCTCTGTCATGCCTACTGTAGGAGCACCTGCAGCCACTGGAATAGCTCCGTCTCCTGGACATGTACAAGCGGCTGTTCCTCCAGCTGTGCCCACCCACACGCCTGGACCTGCCCCCAGCCCCAGCCCAGCCCTTACTCACAGCACGGCACACAGCGACTGTACATCCTACAGCAACAGCAGTGCTTCCTGTGGAAGTGCCTCTGTTGCCCCGGGCAACACTATTAGTTTTCAGCAAACCCAGCAGCAACAATTGGCCCCCCAGCAGCCAACACCACCACAACCACAACCACAACCACAGCAGCAGCAGCAGCAGCCCCAGCAACCAATGGGCTGTGGGACCTGTGGTTGTCACAACAACTGTGGCGGCCGAGCCAGCAGCAGTCACAACAGCAGTGTCAGTGGTGCCTCCGGCTGCCAAGCACCCCTGTTCTTCCCTGCCCACCAGATGGCAGCAGCAGCACGGCAGGTGTTCAGCGTTCCACCGCCTCTCTTCCAGCTCACAAGCCTGTGCAGTAACAGTTACCTCACCCATTCTCAGTCTCCTCACCAGGCCAACGGTGCTGCCACCCTGTCCCCCTTCTTCCCCACCGCCCCACCTCCTGCACACCCGCCTCCCTACGGCCCCCTCCACACACTCTCACAGCCACGCAGACGTGCCATCACATATGCTGGGCACCCAGGCTGCGGCAGTGGTAGCCGCCGCAGCTGCAAACTACAACCTCCAGCAGCAGATGGCGCCGGCAGCGTCGTTCTGTCAGCGTGTCTACCAGCATGTGTACCCAAATCCCCTGGGGATGCTGCCTGCTGCTACACTGGCGGGAGGTGGAGTCAATAAGAAGAATGGCAATGTGTCCTGTTATAACTGTGGTATGAGCGGCCACTACGCTCAGGACTGCAACCAACCCTCCATAGACTCCACACAGCAAGGTAGTGCAGCTACACGGAACAGGGAGAAACAGAGGACCCCTTAGTTTTCCTTCCCCAGAACCCCAAGCAGTCACTGGCATCAGAGTCCAACATTCAGCCCAGAAAAGTTAGGGCTCGTCCTCTCCAAGTATATTGTGAGCGGTTTAGTTTCTTCAGCTTGGGTGGGTTAACTCCTTCAGTTTGGTTTATTTGGCCAGAAGAGAAGCTGTGCCACTGGAACATTCAAATTGCACCAAATGACAGCACTAAAATGCTTGAAAATGTGTCTGATATCTCCCGGGACAGCTGTATTGCAGTGTGGTAGGAGTCAGAATGTGAGTGTTCTTACCTGGTATAAATGCCAAAGAAGGACAAACGTTTGTCATACACAGCTATCAGGGACAAGAATAAAGTTTGTTTTGGCTACATCAAATTCCACTGTGATTGGTTATCCCATGAGTACCATGCCAGTGCCAGCCCCTGGTTTGCATGTAGGCAGACCGAGTAAAACTAACCAAACCCACTAAAAACGACAAGCAGTAGGTGTGACCACAGTCTGTGTGTTTTCACCTGTTTTAAAAAGTAGCAAAACACGGCCCAAGGCTGAACTTTAACGTGAAGCACCCCATGAAACTCGTCGATAAACTAAAAAACTAATAAACTCACTCATTCACAGTGAGCAGGCTGCAGATTTCTCACAAGGGGAGCTGTTCAGCTGTTGTCACGTCATTGGCAGTTACCCCTGCCAACATGCACCACCTAGAGAAGATCTGCAGATGTAGACATGTCAGTGTCGCCTCTTACAAGCAATTTGGGTAATAATTGAATAGCTAATAGCTTGTGCCACCTGCAGTGTTGTGTGTGTTTTGACGTTTTAATAGTGCTTTACAAAAAAACACTGCAGCAGTTACCATTCTTTGCATGCAGGTGGCACAAGTGGCAACATTGCATTGTTTGGGACCATCTCTTCCACTACGTGGGGGACAGTCTCGGACGCTTCGCACAGAAAAGTTTAAGGAATGTGCTGTGGGCTGCACTTATCGGAGGTGGGGACGTTACCCAGATGTTACTGGGCCCTCAGGTTGAAGGGCAGAAAACGCCCACTGCAAATATGTTTTTTTGGGATTTTACGCCCTTGGCCACAAGTTGCAGCAATGCTTGAAAACAACCTTGGACTAGTCAAACGAAGGTGGACCACCTGCAGGGAGCCGCTTCTCTATGGGAAGCACGTCTCCCACGCAGTGGATGACAGACCCAGCGTCCATAGTGGCATCTGCATCTGCAGGTCTAATCTGGTGCTGCTGCTCAAAGGCTATGGAAAAAATAAGTTTACAGAGTTGGAACAGAAATCCTCCACTGTGAACACTGTCTCATGCAACAGAGTAACTTTAAAGTAACTTTGACAACATTAATAGCAGACATGATTGTTCACTGAAAACTCCCTGCAATTAGATTTTCATTGAGAAATGAATAGCAAACCAGTGACTGCCAAGATGGTACAAAACCACTCAGTTCATAGTTGAAGGTACTTTCAATGAGTTAAAAACGTAAAGTGTACATGAACAAAAACTTTTCTAGAAAAATACATGTTGAGATCATTCCAAGCTAAACACAGCCTGACAACATGCAAGGCCTTGAGTAATGTTCACACTACTCTTTTCTACTGTCCACTGATTGCATATCCTTTGTGTGTTTGGATGCATCTCTGTATGTGTGCATGTGGTTGCTTGTGTGTCGTGTTTACATTGCAGGTGGCTTCCGGTTAAAGTACGCAGCCTCCCACATTTCAGAAGCACTTGACAATGCCGAGTGAAGAAGAGAGGGTGAAGGGGAGTTCCTCTGGGCTACAGTGACGCTCCTCTGTTCTTCTCCTGTGTACTTCAGGGAAAAAAAGAAAAAGATTCTCAAAAAGAATAAGTGACCTGCCAAGGGCTCAGTGGACAAAGGCGAAGTACTTGTGCCTGAGAAAATCTTGTTCCCACGGAGATGATTCACTGTCTCATGCACACCAACAGTCCCTTCCCTTTCAGTTTGTTATTGATATTATTACACTGAGGGTTGGAAGCGATTAATTTATTACTTAATTATTAGGAGGTTTGGAGATTTTTTTGTTTTTACATTAAAGTGGAGACTAGTCTCAACTGAAAAAGGTTCTTATACACATTTCTAAAACAGCGTATTTATGCTTTGTCCTCATTACTGTTCACCTAGGATTTTTTTGTCTGACAGCATTGTACAGCAGTTTTCAAAGATTAAACTAGAATCAAAAAGTAATGTAAGCAAAATGGATTTTAGGTTTGTTGTTGTCATTTTAATTTGCTGTAAGGCTTTTCAATGTGCATCTTCTCATTTACATCAATCTGACTATCAAAGTGTTTGGATCTCGTGCATTTGTGACACTCGATATATGTTTAGTTGGAAGGTAATTGCTGCTTTGTAATGTCATGTTTCCCCATTTTGAGAATTGTTTTACTTGGTGAAATGCACTTTAGCAAGGCAGGAACACAAGTGCACTAAAACAGTCCGCGCCACAACCGAGCCGAGGTAAGGATTCATTCATTTGCACTCCAAATCAACATGAAAAGGCTAAATAATCAGCAAATCCAGGATTTTGACTGTTTTAGTATTTCAGGTGTGAAACAGTTCTTTATGGCTAACAGTTTAGACTGGGCCTATCCAACTGGCGGCCCGCGGGCCACATCCAGCCCAGCAGCAACCTCCGAGTGGCCCAGCATAGGTAAAGCTGATGTATGACAAAATAAGTAAACTACATACAGTGGTGTGAAAAAGTGTTTGCCCCCTTCCTGATTTCTTATTTTCTTTGCATGTTTGTCACACTTAAACGTTTCAGATCAACAAACAAATTTAAATATTGGTCAAAGATAACACAAGTAAACACAAAATGCAGTTTTTAAATGAAGGTTGTTATTATTAAGGGAAAACAAAATCCAAACCTACATGGCCCTGTGTGAAAAAGTGATTGCCCCTCCTATTAAAACATAACTGTGGTTTATCAAACCTGAGTTAAATTTCTCTAGCCACACCCAGGCCTGAATACTGCCACACCTGTTCTCAATCAAGAAATGACTTAAATAGGACCTGCCTGACAAAGTGAAGTAGACCAAAAGATCTTCAAAAGCTAGACATCATGCCGAGATCCAAAGAAATTCAGGAACAAATGAGAAAGAAAGTAATTGAGATCTATCAGACTGGAAAAGGTTATAAAGCCATTTCCAAAGCTTTGGGACTCCAGCGAACCACAGTGAGAGCCATTATCCCCAAATGGCGAAAACATGGAACAGTGATGAACCTTCCCAGGAGTGGCCGGCCAACCAAAATTACCCCAAGAGCGCAGCGACGACTCATCCAAGAGGTCACAAAAGACCCCACAACAACATCCAAAGAACTGCAGGCCTCACTTGCCTCAGTTAAGGTCAGTGTTCATGACTCCACCATAAGAAAGAGACTGGGCAAAAATGGCCTGCATGGCAGAGTTCCAAGACGAAAACCACTGCTGAGCAAAAACAACATTAAGGCTCGTCTCATTTTTGCCAGAAAACATCTTGATGATCCCCAAGACTTAATGTACTGAAAATACTCTGTGGACTGATGAGACAAAAGTTGAACTTTTTGGAAGGAGTGTGTCCCATTACATCTGGCGTAAAAGTAACACCGCATTTCAGAAAAAGAACATCATACCAACAGTAAAATATGGTGGTGGTAGTGAGATGGTCTGGGGCTGTTTTGCTGCTTCAGGACCTGGAAGACTTGCTGTGATAAATGGAACCATGAATTCTGCTGTCTACCAAAAACTCCTGAAGGAGAATGTCTGGCCATCTGTTCATGACCTCAAGCTGAAGCGAACTTGGGTTCTGCAGCAGAACAACCAAAACACACAAAGCAAGTCCACCTGTGAATGGCTGAAGAAGAACAAAATGAAGACTTTGGAGTGACCTAGTCAAAGTCCTGACCTGAATCCTATTGAGATGCTGTGGCATGACCTTAAAAAGGCAGTTCATGCTCGAAAACCCTCCAATGTGGCTGAATTACAACAATTCCACAAAGATGAGTGGGCCAAAATTCCTCCACAATGCTGTAAAAGACTCATTGCAAGTTATCACAAATGCTTGATTGTAGTTGTTGCTGTTAAGGGTGGCCCAACCAGTTATAAGGTTTATCACTTTTTCACACAGGGCCATGTAGGTTTGGATTTTGTTTTCCCTTAATAATAACAACCTTCATTTAAAAACTGCATTTTGTGTTTACTTGTGTTATCTTTGACTAATATTTAAATTAGTTTGATGATCTGAAACATTTAGGTGCGACAAACATGCAAAAAACTAAGAAATCAGGAAGGGGGCAAACACTTTTTCGCACCACTGTATACAGTGTATGCAAGCAGCTAACGAGTGAGCCATCTTGCTTCTTCTCATCTCTGCTGAGAGCTGCACATGCGCAGCACCAATCTGGCAGGATGTTTACGGATGTAGCAACGCCGCCAATCATATCTCACAAATCAACGTTTCCTTGTGAGCTCCGACCAGCTGAGCAGCTTCTCAACACATCTGAAGTCAGGGAAGTGCTCTACTGAAAATGTCTGCCAGCCCTGAAGCGTCACTTTAACCCTTCCTGGACTGGCAGCTTTTTGGTTATTTTACCGCCTTCTCCATACGCCTATTCTTTATTACATTCATTTGCATTTGTTTCAAATGTGTCATTACCAAAAACTCAAAAAAAGGTCTGCTGAAAATGTCTAGTCTGTCTACAGTTCCTGGTTTTAAAATGTGGCCCAGTTGAATTTGTAATGGAATAGCCCTGGTTTAGACAGTGAGACCTCAGTGGTCTAAACTACAGATACTGCAGAAATCCAACAGAGGAGAAAATCATTCTACCACGATCCCAGTTGAGTAAACTCTCAGTAGTCAGACCACTTCTCTCTGTCACTGCATTTGTTCAAGAGCAAGATGTCTTGACAACTACCTGCCAGATTGCAATGGTCTTTGAAGAAAAATCCCCCCTGACCTTTAGTCTTAAGCCACAATCCTGTTTGGACTCATAATCTTTTGTTTTTTAACCAGTACTGGGTGGTCCTACACTAAAGGCCTGTTTACTTCAAACAAATGCAAACACAAAGGTTTGTCCAACCATGTGTAAAGATCTGTGTATTGGCATGTCTTCGTTAGCCTGAAAATCCAACAGAAGTGAGGTCTCTCACTAACCAACAGCAGCGACTCTTACCTGAACACTTTCCACGTCAATTGAAGAAACGCCAATATCTTTGTGTTTAAGTCCACTCACCACAACTGCTTCCATCTCATCCACGCTTGACACCATTTTTCTGTCACTTTTTCCATGGATGTAATTAGCTTGGTCGCTAGCTTTGTTGGAAGATGACGTTCCCATTATGAAATGGATTTGACAGAATTCAGAGCTATGTCTTGGTAACCTCAACACAATAAATTGTACTAAAAGAGGAAATGGCACACTATCAAAATCATTCTTGGTGTTGCACCCTGCCTTAAACACTACTTAAACACCTGCGCACACCACAAAGTCGGCATGATGATCAGTTTAGGAAAGTTCCGAAAATGTCGGAATGAATGTCGACTGTAGACAGTTGAACAAGCTCTCTGTTTGACGCATCCTGGCGCTTTAAAGAATACAATAGTTTGGTTGTAGTTATTGTTGAGTGCTGTCTTTTAGGGCCCTCCAGAGACAATTCAGACTGTCCAGCTTACATTTTTTTTTAAATGTAGGACAATCAAGTACAGAAGTTTCAGCTGTTGCTTTCGTACAAGGTACAATTCTGCAGAGGGGGGGAGCCAGGTCAAACTGTGCCGTGGATTCATTTATCAAGGTGGACATGGATTGACAAACAGCTGACAGGCAGAATGAACAGCAAACCTCACATATAAAGATTGAGTCATCAAGATATTTCTATAGCAAAGTAAAGCTCTGAGACAAGATAAACACTACTTTCCTACCCTGTTGGCATATTAAATCACAAATATCGTTTTTTTTCCCCACAAAACCAATAAAAACTGACAAAAGATGTCTGACAAACCTGAAAGACATTTGATTACATCTGAACTGAGATCTCTCTGGATACACACAAAACCATCTATACTGTAATGCCTACTTTTGTTTTGAAGCAACAAGCTCATGAACATAATTTGAGGGGTTTCAAAAAGTATTTTGGGAAACAATACTATGAACAATGAATGGAGGCAGTGTGAGAATATGGAGCCCCAAAGTGTACATAGTTTCTTTAACTATTTCATCGTTTACTGTTTCATTTATTATAACTTAAATATTTATGCTCAACTCAGTAGTATGAAATGTTATTTCAACGACTTAACTTTTATTTCATAATGTCACTTTTCACTTCCACTTGTGTAGTCACTGGCTTCTCACCTTCTAGCATACCCCCTTCCTCTCTTAAATGTCCAGTGTGAAGGATTTTGTGGCATCTAGCGGTGAAATTGCAGTTTGCAACCATTTGAATCTCGCTCACCTCACCCTCCCAAGTGTGTAGGAGAAACTATGATGGTCGCAAACTCGCAAAAAACACGGACGGCCCTATCTAGAGCCAGTGTTTGGTTTGTCCCTTCTGGGCTACCGTTTCCCCAGAAGGGACAAAACTGAATTGCACAATTGGCGGTGCAATTCAATTTTATTTATATATATATATATAATTATTTATATATAATTATTTATATATAATTATTTATATATATATATATATAATTATTTATATATATATAATTATTTATTTATATATCTATATATATAATTATATATATATATATATATATATATATATATATATATATATATATATATATATATATATATATTATTTATTTATATATCTATATATATAATTATTTATTTATACACAGAACTATGGGAGAGAGAAGATGTCGAGTTAGTAACATGCAATAATGGGATAAAAATGCATACAGATGGAGAGCGAGAGAAGGAGAGAGGAAAGAGGTGCATCATGGGAAGTCTAGGCCTATAGCAGCATAACTAAGGGATGGTTCAGGACTCACCCAAGCCAGCCCTAACTATAAGCTTTATCAAAGAGGAAAGTCTTAAGCCTACTCTTAAATGTGGAGATGGCGTCTGCCTCCCAAACCCAAACTGGGACCTGATTCCACAGGAGAGGAGCTTGATAACTGAAGGCTCTGGCTCCCGGTCTACTTTTGGAGACTCTAGGAACCACAAGTAACCCTGCATCCCGGGAGCGCAGTATTATTGTTGGGTAATAAGGTATTGTGAGCTCTTTAAGATATGATGGGGTCTGACCATTAAGAGCTTTGTAGGTGAGGAGAAGGATTTTAAATTCTATTCTGGATTTTACAGCGAGCCAGTGCAGAGAAGCTAATATTGGAGAAATATGATCTCTTTTCCCAGTTCTTGTCAGTTCACGTGCCGCAGCATTCTGGATCAACTGGAGAGTCTTAAGGGACTTATTCGGCCAGCCTGATAATAAGGAATTGCAATAATCCAGCCCAGCAGTAACAAATACATGGACTAGTTTTTCGGCATCATTTTGAGACAGGATGTGCCTGATTATTGCAATGTTACGCAGGTGAAAGAAGGCAGTCCTTGGCAACATGGCAACCTCGGTGCAAGGGGACCTGCTCCCTCTGTAGATATAAAGGGCTTATTCTCAGGTGATTATACACTAATGAAAACATACTTATGAACATTATATTCCATTTCTGCCAATAGGTCCTCCTTAATGTTACACACTGGACCTTTAAGCTAGCAAGCTCAACAACGGCAACCACATTTAGCTAGTTAGCACATGTTAGCTGGTGCAACAGCAGTACTAAAGTAATTCTGAATTAACCAACTAGTTGCTGCTGTGAAAAAACAGTAGGCTACAAAGACAGAAACTAACATCTTTTTTTTCCACCTAACATGGCTGCACATGCTTCCTACCTAGCTGGCTTACAAGCTAGGTACAGTTGTGAGCTTGGTTCAGCATCAAAGTGAAGAGACAGGGGCTCATCCCTATGTTCCCAGCATGTGTGTCTCTTAATATAAACTAACATTGTAAGAGATTGAAGGGCTATCTTCACAGTTCATTACAAAGAACGAAGGGAGATGGACGTTTCAAATGCAGTTCAATTGGTAAAAATCCGTTCAGCCACTGTGGAGATATCAGTGTCTTAAGTCAAGAAAACTGTCTTGCCTGCAAATTTGAGGGCGTAGGTTTAGGTATAACATCAGTAGGCTATAAGCTGTAGGTGGGTGATTTCAACATATTGACCCAGGGAAACATACATTGAACATTTGACCTAGAGAAAAAAACATTGCTGAAACCTTTGAAAGGTATCCTTAATGTGTCATATTATGAGAATATTGAGCTGGGGAACATAGGACCCTGGTGGTAATGGTAATGGCAGAAGCTAATGAAGGCTGGTTAATTCAGAGTTACATCGGCTGTGTTTTGACTCTATCCTTCTCAGAGAAAGAAAGACAAAAAGACAGACAGCCTTTCTATGTGGTTACTCTAGCCAACAGGAGCCAGCTAACACTGCTACCACTGTCTCTTCACTTTGATGCTGAGTAGTGAACCAAGCTCACAAGCTGGCCTAGCCACTCAGCAGGCTAGGTAGGTAGCATGAGCAGCCTTGTTGAGCTAAAGAGGTTTAGTTACTTTGACCTGAAATCAGAGTGTTGTTATAAAAAAGTAAGACTTTTGAATAAGGGTATGTGTATACTGAAATAAAATGTTATAGTAATGACTTGGTTCATTTATATATTTGACACAATTTATTCATGTGTATTTCATAGTAGCCTATCTCTTTTATTTATTTTATATTGAACATTTCAGGGTTCCATATGTTCATTCTCAGTCTATAACAAAGCATTTGGACCCAAAGGCTTCCTCACTGAAATCTTATATACAGTGCTCACTCCTATTTCAATGACTCCCTCCAACTTCCTTCAGCCCCATATCCCAGTTTTTCATATGTGCTCATATATATTGCTGCTTTCTTTGGTCGGGTGGTCCGGTGCGCTGGTGGCAGTGTGGGACATGTTGGGCTGGACGAACAGCAGGTGGAGGGACCACAAAAAAGGCTGTGGGGACTGTTACAGTATGTGGGAAACCGGATGTCTCCAACTGGCTAAAACAGGGACATCCCGTCCTCACTTTTAACAAAGTCCAATGATTACCCAAAGAAACAGAAGGCCCCAGTGTCCTGCCACCTGAGCCCCAACAGCTGATGTTCTGTTTACAGACATACTGTCACAAACAACGTGTCCTCCCTTAGCCCACAAACACATGCACCAACCCCCACAGGAACGTCACCCTTTGCCTCTCGGAGAGTCCTTGTAATCGAATGTTTGTGTTTTTTGTCACGTTTGTATCAAGAGTTCTGCAACGGCGCTCTTCATTGAACGTGCTCATGTTTTTGGTGAACTGAACGTGTCCGTTTGCAACTAATGAATGTGAACTTTATTTAAGGCTAGACCACGAGCCAACAGCCGCAAAGTTCCTCCACCCAAGTCCAACTCACAGCACTTTGTAAAGGAAAGAAACGGAAGACATGAACGTGTACTAGTTCATTTTAATCTGTGTGAACTGAACTTGTGTGTGTGAACACTGTTAGAGCACCTAGTTTTGTCTAGCTTCACCAATACAAAAAGAACATTCATTTGTTCATTGTAGCTATAGTTCACACTGTGAGCTTCCAAGGACTGCTGCTGCTGACATATATGGATTAAAGGATGAGGCCCCTAGCTACAGCACCTGTGGGGTCCCTCACCACCCGAGCCATTACCACTACTTTCAGTTCATCTAAAGCCAAAATACATTTATCTATTTTCTATACCACGTGTGTGTGTTTTGTGACCTGTGAGGCGTCTGTCTCAGCACCAATGGACAATAAGCACAGGGCTCCATCCCTCCATCGTAGCTGTGTGCACATGTTCTGCATTCAGGGGGAACCCATGGAGAGATGTACACACTCAAATAGTAGTATTAGTAGGAGTATTTGGGTTTGTCCAACACCGGTTTGTAGAGTGTGTCAGCAGCAGGTCAGTGGGGCTGCTGCAGCACTCTGGGGTCAAATGAATATAATAAAACTGAAATGACAAATGACTGACCACCTTGTTGAATCATGTATTTATTATGACAGTACAGATTGATTATTTACATTGGTTTGATTAAAAAATAAATGCACAGCAGGTGTTTCCCTTTCAAACCTGACTGTGTGTGTGTGTGTGTGTGTGTAGAAGGGCATTGTTTCAGCTGCTCCAGGTGAGTCTGAACCCTGAGGGCAGGGTGGCGTACTGGGCTTGGAAAACGATGGCGACTTGATGGGAGGAGGCTGTGAACGGAGCGATGTTCGTCTCCTGAACAAACAACACAGAGAGGAGAAACTAATAACACACACACTCAGAAAAACAGTATTTCTAAGGACCATGACTGTAGTTTCCAACTATCCAGAAATCAATCAATAACACCTCACACATTGGCTATAATGTCCACTCTGCTACTGCCTTTTTATTAGTCAACAACTTCTGAAGGAAATCTATCGATACACACGTGAATCCATCAAACTGTTATGTCTGCAGACGGTGGATCTCTTACTTTGGAGTCATGATTACCAAAAAGTGTTCGTGCAAACACACAATACATCCCATCAGTCGTGTGTCCACGTGGCTTAATGGCTACCAAAGTGCAACGAGGTGCCCCGTATCACACACACTGCTTCCAAAACCGCTGGTCTCCGGACCCCCCAACCTCTCAGATCTCCATAAGAGAGCCATCACTCGCAGGCACTCACCATAGCACACGACCCTGCCTTCATGCAGATCCAATGCTGTTGATGGAACTGCGCTGCTGTTACACATGTACCGGAATCAAATTCCACCAGCTTAGCTGTGTGGTCGTTAAAGTGAATTGAATTGAAGTGAGGCTGGGCTCCTTTCCATCTTGAGTCTTAACTGAATGTAACACACACCCCCCAAACACACATCAGCTACATTATAGCTGCCTTCATGGGTTACATACCACTCCACAGTATGGTCCAACAGGCAGTGAGGAGGTGTCTGGGCCATCATACAACTTCAAGAAGTTGTTCTGGCAATCTCCAGGGTCATCAATACTGATCTGGGCAAAGGTGACGGTCACCACACGGCCTCTGGGTGCCATGATGCCCCATTCACAGTGGGTACCGTTGGGATAGGTGCCTGGGTAGTTTGGACTGGAGAATGAGCCGTGGTCTCCATACAGAATGCCACCACAACCTGGTACACAAACATATTAAACAAAGATGCTTCAGATAAAAGAAAACAGGAAGACATGAACCATCTCTACTGCTTCCAAGCAGTAATTACCCAGGAAAAACTAGAAAAAGATCAAATAAAACAAAAACATTAACCACAAGGCACACAAGATACAACCTAGGAGAATAAAAGCAGGCCAAAGGAAATACAGATGGCCACTATACACCTGCTTCTCTACTTCTACAGTGTGTAAAGCCTGCAGTCGAGAACTTCAGTTACTGTTGGTCCAGACAGAAATAAGATCACAGTTGCCAATGTGACATCCATGTTCCATGACCTAGAGCATAATACACCTCATTGTGTGTAAAAGTAACTGGACTGCTAATCACGGTTGTTCCATCTTTGGCTTTAAGACTACAGATTTACAGTATGAAGGGAACGCTTGTGTTTCTAACTGGGGGTGTGGAATTTGAAAGATGTGGGTGTAGGCAGGGTCTAATGAAACACACTATGGTATTGCTTTATATCTATGTATCTATGTAGGATCCAGTGTATTGGGGCTTGTATTGGGACTGTATTTTTTGTACGTATGAGAGCTTTGAGTGCCCACAATGAAGCCAGTGTGTTTTTAGCTGTGGCTTCTCTCAGCTTCTCACCCCATGGTGAGACCTGACATATGGCTGGAATGAAAACCTGTAAGCTCTTGGTGTTTCATGGACCCTGCTTTAAAATCATTTGAAGAAACAGTTCAGCTCTGACCGTGAGGGGAGGATGTCCATGTGGCCTCAAAGCCATCTCGGGCGTCTGAGAAGTCACTCTTGAAGCGTAAGTAGAGCAGGTTGGATTGTGGGAAGACGGGGCTAGGCAGGGTGCTGCCACACAACCGATCAACTAGTGGTGAGTCCGCTGTGCTGCCATTACGGACCTGAGAGACAACAGAGAGCGCTGTGATTTACTGAGTCCCTGACACATCACAGGTCAGATGAAGGGAAATCTTTATTGTACAGCATTGTGATATTTAAGACCATAGTTTACTTCCAGCTTTCCTGTTTCAACATGAAACCGGCCCTGTGCACAAAGCTGAACTGGCTGGTCTGCACAGAGCCCTGATCTCAACCCCATCCAACACCTTTAGGGTGAAGACGAACGCTGAATGCGAGGCAGGCCGACCGCAGTAATGCTCTCGTGGCTGGATGGGAGCGAATCCCTGCACGACTGGAGGCTGTTACAGCAGCAGAGTGGCTCGAGTGTTCAGGTGTCCAGTGTGCTGGGGTGTCCACATAGTTTGGGCTTGTGTGGCTTTGTGTGACACTTGTCAAATTATACTTTTAAACACTCACAAGTGACTCTATTTTCAATTCAATTCAAGCGCATTTATATAGCACCGAATCATAACAGAAGTTCCGTCATACAGAGCAGGTCCTCGACCGTACTCGTTTCCCTTTTACAATATCAGACCATTAGGATCACCCAAGCTCTTTATATATGTCATCATCCACTTTGACCAGCCCTACTACAAAGCTGTTGTCAGTTAGCCTCATTTAGGCCATGTAGTGTGTGTGAGTGTGTGTGTGTGTGTGTTCTTGTACACTTAATGTAGAGGTGTGCTCACAAAGACAGAAAGATAAAGAAGTGAGGAAAGTACGAACAACATGTAGGAGCTAAATGATAAATGAAGGTAATCAGTGAAAGTGTGTGTGTCTCTGCACGTGTGCTGGTTGTTTTACCTCCAGGTAGTCAAATTCACAGTTGCTGTGGCTCTCCACATCGAAAGTGTTGAAGAAGAAGGAGATGTAGCTGTTCTGTGGTGCCTTCAGGATGATGGTGCAGTCCATGTTGTGGGGGTAGGTGTCAGGCCAGCCCGGACTCTTCAGGTAGCCATATTCCTGTTCATAGGTTCTGCTACAGCCTGGAAACAGTCAGAGCACTTATCTGGAACCAAGCCTCCTCAGCACCCGCCACGCCTACTGTTCAAAAATTATTAAACTACTAAACGGAGTCAGTGAAACCTGTGAGAGTCTGTTCTGTGGATTATCCAGAGAAACAGGGACACTGTTTCTGGAAAGAGATGTTGAATTTTGTCAACTGCTGTGAGCAGCACAAACCTCAAAACCTGGAACATGAAACCAAAACCATCTGCATGGATAGGTACCACTAGAGGGAAAAGGAAAAAAGATCCCAACATGTTTTTCTGTCATGTGGGTGACCCAGCCTTTCAACAGGTGGCACTGATTTCACAGTACTTCCTCCGCTGAAGTGTGCCGGGGAAGCTGTGCTGCCGGGTGGGATCTCTGGGACATACGGGTCAAAGTTTCCTCTTGTTTGAAACCAGACTTGCACACATGTAAGTGATGTACACAAGTTATTTCATGAAATAAATAATAGATATGCAAGCACAACTAAGTAATAGTGCCTCTACTTGAGCAGGATTTTATGGTGACAGGTGTACTACAGGTACCTACTGGCGATCTGATAAGTGAAACTCAGGCCGTTTCCTGTCAGGAAGGTGTCAGAGTTGAAGTGCATGAGGATCGTTCTGCCGTAGCTGTAGAAGTCTAGTGGATGAGCATCCGATGCACAGAACCTATGTGACTGCCCATAGTCTCCCTGGAAACAAGATCAACAGGACCAGTTACAATACACATGCAAACTCTAGCTGGATCTAAAGGATCTCCAAAAAGAGTCAAGTTACTGGCCAAACTACAGAACTGCTGCTCATTTGTCCCGTCTGTATTCATTTTGCTGCCTATGATCCAGCGCTTTTTGGTCCGGTCCCTGTCTGAACTCACCACAGGCCAGTCCTTCATCTCCAGGTAGTTTGTGGAGCAGCTCTGGCTGGGCTGGAGAACAAAGGTCTGGACTGACACTTGGATAGTTTCCTGGGCCGGAGCATCCAGGATCCAGCGGCAGGAGGTGTAAGGGGGATAGGCACTGGGGAAGGAGGGTGAGGTCAGGGTCTGGATGGTGGTTGTGGCATTCAGAGTCCCGCCGCAAACCACTGAGGGAAGGCAGACACATCGAGAGGTTGTACAGTAGCTACATGTGATTCACAAGTTTCTAATGACTTTTTTAGGTTTCCTCATTTCAGTGTAAACACCACACATGTTGATGTGCTTGTAATTAAAATATTCTAAATTAAAAACTCTCAGACTGGCTGATATGTTGAGAGGAGGAGGCAGGAACAGAAAGATGAAGGACCATCTCACTCAGCTCCACAACAAACAGCGTCTGTCCACGGAGGCCTGCCACTGGTACAAGGATGTTCGAAAGGGCCTGCACTCAACTTCCACCTGTGCAGGTGTTTGCTTACCAAAGGCAGAGGACAGGATTAACGACCAGGCTGCGCCACTCCTCCACCCAGACCACTGCAGCACAGCCTGTACTGGTAGCTATTCCACAATGACATGCCGGTGTCACTGTCTTTCAAATGGACAGAAGGGTCCTCACTAAAGCAGGAAGACGAGTGTCAGCCTGATTCCACCTCTTAATTACTATCCAATGATTTCACTGGGATCTGTTCACGGGCTTTCCTGTCATCCAATGATCATCTTAGCGGAAGAACAATTAAACCACCTCAGCTGTTTTGTCATTGCACTCTATGCGGCTTTACAGCTTCACTCTGTTACGAATGATCTTGAATTTGTCACTGATCCTGCTGTTTTCTGCCTTTCCCTGCATCAGGAAGTCTGATTCTGATGATGGCCTAGCAGATTCAATTCGGTTTTATTTATATAGCGCCACTTTATAAAAACAGATCCTGCAGAACATTCTGCCCATCTGTCATTTCATCCACCATCCACTGCCAGTGCTTAGCAATCCGCAACCCAGATGAACATATTCAGCTACCGGAGGAGCCCAGCTGACAAGCCTTTTATCAGAAAAAGGTCTGAATCCAGCTGGCCTGGATCTGTCCCAGCTGAGAGCCACAGCATCGCCTTTTCTCATGTAGTCGGCCCCTGATGAATGATGAGACTCCAACCAAGGCCGTGCGCTTACGAGAAGCAGTTATTGATCCATCTGGTCTTCAATTCAATTCAATTTCAGAGTTAGGGGGTTAGGAAAATCTTGGCAATAGTTGCCAATTACAACTCTTTTTTCTCACCGCACATCTTCGCGTTTTGACTTCTTCCTAACCAGCAAGACTCAGATTGAGATTACTATTAGTGACCCTGTGTTACTTCAGCCCAGACCAATCAAATGTATTACATCTCTCCTCAAAGATCCTGAGTTTCACAGTGATGTTAAAGGCGAGTGGGCAAACTTCCTAGAATTAAATGATTCTCCAAAGACATCACCAACTCATCTCCAGCAAAGTGCTACTAACAGTAAAAAAGTAACCCAGCAGAGCAAACACAGAATGAAGCCAGACAGGAAGACTCTGAACACAATAATAAATCTGGCAAATCAAACACAAAAAAGAAAAAAAACAACAATCTCAATCACAATGTCGTCATTAACATTAATGCCTCCCCCCCATTTGTCTGCATGCCTTCTATTATGTGCTTCTTTGTTGCATTTTTTAAATAGTACCTGACAATATAGTATATAATATAGTATGGTGTCCTGTATTCATCAAGTAACACATGAAGATTGTTCAGTCTAATCCATTACTCAAGTTAGTGTTCTAGTTAGTTAGTATTATGGCACCCAGAACACCGAACACTGAAAAAAGCTTTTCCAAAGAGTTTCCAGAGAGAACAATGCCACTACGACTGGCCTTTTGCAGCAAATAAATGCTGGTGAGTTGGTGAGATTCTTCAGAAGGATCGAGCTGCTTGGGTGTAAAACCAGACCAATAATCCATGACAGACTTGGAACAGATAACCCAGAGCTGCAGCCCCACACAAACTAGCTGAAACCAGCTGCAAAAACTGTGACATCAGATTCAAAGAGGCTTGTCCGGTAGCCTACATCCAGCATTTTCTGTTTTTTAACAGACTACAAAGTTGATCTTCTTGTTAGTCACCAAAAACCCTTTTCTCAAACCTCCCCCACCAGTCCTTGACTGAGAGAGATTCAGCTGTTATCATCGATAACTCTTGGATGCAATGTCGCGTAATACCATATATGTGTGGGTCGCAGCGTTCCAGCCTGCATGCCTTGGATGTCAGTTGAACCGCCCGTACTGATCGCCTGAACACTCGCTGAGAAAACAATCCTAAACTAACTGGAGGAACAGAAATAACTTTTCAACATCCCAGTGGCAACAGATATTATGTGAGTACGTTTTTCTGAACTCATTTATCAGCACCACTCCAGGAGACTTTAACATTAAGCAGAGTGGGATACGCGATGAGAAAGCAAGAGAGTAAAACTACCAGTAACACCATGAAACGGTCCAGTTTTACAGCCTGAGTCAGAGGACCTCTGTCCAGCGGGGCCCGGCAGGAGCCAGCACGTCACTGCTATGGTTGTTGGCAGAGCGGCTCGTCCACCGAACCGAAGGTCGGCGGTTCGATCCCGACTTCCCTCGGCCCACGCGTCGAAGTGTCCTTGGGCAAGACACTGAACCCCAAATTGCTGTACCATCGGTGTGTGAATGAGTTACTTTCTTTGAACTGATGAGCAGTTGGCACAGTCCACGTTTGTCTGGGTTGTTTTGTTTATGTTTGAAGTGTACATATTATGTCCTGTTCTGTATGTAAAGTCACGTTAACAGTCATTCTGGGGTTAAGTGAGCTAGTTGAAAGCTTTTCAGATGAAAATGAAGGCTTGTTTCTGTAGCAGTAGAGTGCAGGAGAGAGGGAGAGAGAGCAGAAAGCGTCTTACATGGCACCGCTCTGTAGGTAGCGTTGAAGCCTCGTCTCTGTACGGAGTGATCAGTGACAAAGTGAACAGTCAGGAAGTTTCCACTTGATACAAAATAAGAAGGGATGGAGTTTCCACAAAATGTCCCAACCAGAGGGAAGTTAATGGTGTCACCATCATACACCTGAGAGAGACACACATACATTAAAGACATTAACAGAAAATAGCCAATCCATTGTTGCCATAGTATCACTGTCAACATAGTATTGTCCTGCAGTATTACGACTAGGACATATCCGACAAAATTAAGTGTCATAAATTGCAGAAAAACACGGCATCAAAAACTCAGCTGTGTTAATAAAAGTTATTACAAATCAAAATGATCATTAGTTAGTTGTCATTAGTTCACACTAGCAGCCTACAAATGAAAGCATTATTATTATTATTATTATTGCAGATCAGTCAGGCCAGCTGGTCTTATGATCATAATTTTGCATTTCGACATAATTGCTTGTGAGTGGTTGCAACAACATGACAGCATAAGCACTCAGTTAAATTAAGTTCTAATGAAAGAAAAATCATATTTGCCATAATGTTTCAATGGCTGGGGGTTCTTTACTTTGACATAGTCGTAGTGGCAAGTGGAGGAGCTCTCAAGCTCAAAGGAGTTGAAGGTCAGGTTGATAGCCCTGTTGACCGGCATCTCAATGGTCCACAGGCAGTCCATGCTGGGCTCATAGCGCCCATCCAGGTTAGGATCTGGAGAACCAAACATGCCCATGGGCATGGACAGGTAGCCACCACATCCCTGTGCCGGACCTGCAGCCGATTCAGAATCAAACACTTATTAATCACTCCTTAAAACTTTGTGCGTTTATTCAAAAAAGGCAACTTCAGACTAGCTTCTCAAAGTAGAAAAATAATCATGTCTGGAAGGAAAAAAGTATTCATGTGCAAATACACAGTACCACAAATATGCAGATGTTGTGCCTTTGGTAGTTGAATTTATGTTTATGGAAATATACATGTTAACATAACAATGTAGTCAATACCTCTTAGAGGCTGGACACGAGCACCCAGGCCACAACTTTACCATGAAGTCCAATGATCCGAGGAAGAACTCCCCTTTAACATGTTCTTCCCACTACCGCTGCTTCACTACTTGCAGTGATGGGACTTCCCATTCTGTACGGCCATTTAACCAGCACACCGGGGTTTCCACACATAATAACATACAATTATACAAAAAATAACTGAAACGTGTGTTTGATATGTAATACAACACACGTCAATATTTTCCTTTTGTTTGTTTTGTTTAAGGTTACATTAAGTTCCATTTCCATGTGACAGCAATGACACTACTGACAAACCTGTGAGTAAATAACTAGTATTTTAAGAACTTGACTTGGTTGCCTACATGGTAGATGCAAGCAGAGTGTTGTTTTGTGTCTATTTCAGTGACATCTAGCAGGTGAACCACACCTCAGCGCTGCTGTTTGTAGAAAACCTCCGTATTTCGAATGCTGAAGTTGCTGTCTGGGATGTGGAGGCATCAGATACACCCCCGCACAGGTGATCAGTAACCTGGATAATGTTTGCATCATACAGAGATGGGAACCAGCCGGCTATGTTCCAGATCATATCCTGAACATGTCCCGATTCAAACCAGGACGAGACGGAAAAGGGACTGGTGTTCATGTGAAGGTGCTTATTGACAGATGATGACACAGAACCGGAAGTTGAATTTAAAATAATCAGATATTATAAAATGGTTCTAGTTGTTCTAGTTGTTGTAAAATACTGTGCCCTCAGGGGAATTCAGAGAATATAGCTCAGAGTCACAGAGGGGCTGATGTTGACTATGTTGTGACCTCAGGACTTTTCCTTGTAATGTAGTACTATAATCGGGGTGGAAGTAACAAATTACATTTAGTCTTGTTACTGTAACAAAGTCGTTTTTTGTGTACTTGTACTTTGAGTATTTTTCAAAATCTGCAATTTGACTTTTACTTATATACTTTTTATTAAAAGTATTGTACTTTGCTTCATTTCAAGTCGCATCAGTTACAGAGTAAAAAGAAAAGTCACATGAAAAAGTCCTGATAAACCATGTGGAACAAAAGATGAGTCAGTAGGTGCCCACATCTCATCTTTTTCAGTTTTTGTTCATTGCATGCTTTACATGAGTTGCAAACAAATGGAAATAGCCACTCCATCCTCAACTGGCATCCCAAATACAGTAACAGTGACCCACCGAGCGTCTCCCTGTAAGTAGCCCTCCAGCCAATCCCATTCACTGTGGCATCTGTCCTGAAGACGATGAACAGCTGGTTGGTGGAGGAGCGCAGATCGGGTGGGAGCACTGCACCACAGAATCTCCCCAGCAAAGGCGCCAAGGTGTCCTGTCCATCATACACTGCCACGTAGTCATAGCGACAGGAAGAAGACGCCTCCAGGTGGAAGGTATTAAACCTGTGGAGACATTTCATGAAGCTTCTCTATGTTTTTTAAATCCTCAGTTAGGAACCCGTCCTGTACAACCTTGATCCAGCCTACGCCCACTGGGGACCACCAGGGAAGGCAAACATGTTTCTGTTCTTATTGTCTTGGGTTCAGAAAATTGAAACTAAAAAAGGTTTTGCATTATTTTTCTAGTTGCCTCGGGTTTGTTTCCTCGAGTGACAAACAAGGTTTGGTTATGTTTCCATAACAAGAAAAAAATACCATAATATTATAATAATCTGCAAAATATAAGAGTAATAATTTCACACGTCCTGTTTTCTCTTTACATTGCTCATAGATTTATTAATACCAGTGTAGTTTGTAGTTTATGAATATTAGTGTGAAATGATGTGTTAAAGATTCATTGTCTTACATTTTTACAAAACATATGCCAGAAGCCATTTTTTAAGAACTTGTATTTGCTTGAAACCATCTTGGCCTCTAAGAGCAATATTTTGTCAGACTGAAAGGAATTATTGTGTGACACAAAATGCAAAAATTCCCGTCTCTGTAACTGAAAAGGTACGTGTCAAAAGCACTTTCAGTTCCCCAGCCGATTAATGCACTTAGTGCAGTCTTACTTGAGATCCACCACTCTGTCTGTTCGGACCATGATATGGTAGGTACAGTTGATGTTGTGGTGGTAGTTGGTCATGGACAGTGCCGGACTGCTCACTGTACCCATAGTGCTGTTGAAGAAACCACCACATGCTATAGACACACACACACACACACACACACACACACACACACAGAGTATCATTACATATACAGTACACCAATATAGATATATATATATATATATATATATATATATATATATATATATATATATATATATATATATATATAAATGGATATATGGTAAGTGGGTGAGTTTTTAATATTTAATTAGTAGTAAAATAAAAATGTATTTAACACTTTGTATTTTTTTTGTGGGTAAAATTATCCATACGGTAGGGAAGGTTAATGCCAAAAAATAAAATAGAATGAATTAATCTAAAATAAGAAATAAATAAATAAGCAAAAAAACAACAACAAACAAAAATAGTATGAAATGTACTCTTTTTGTCCCCAAATGTCTGAGTGTTTGCTAAGGATGTAGCAGTCGGTGAATTTAATTTCATTCATCTGACAGATGCTTTTGTCCAGTCCTTACATTCTCACCTTGTTTTTGTTGATGGCTTTATTTTGTTCATTAGAATATAACAATTTTTTCTCCACTTCTTTACTTACGAATGGCTCTATATTCTGCCATGAAGCCACTGTCGCTGATCACAGAGTCAGAGTAGAAGTGGAGTAACATGGGGCCAAAGGTGAAGAAGGGCCCTGGGATGCTGGTACTACACAGAGTGGCAATAGCAGGGCCACTAGCAGCCAGGCTGTAGATCTTCAGCCCATCATACAGACAGGTGGAGTGTGCTAGACAACAGACAGAAAGGCCACTTACTCAACAAATAACTCACTGTTGGTTATCAAACAAAGAGTAGAATAAATTTACTCCCAAAAAGTCACTCTTGTGATTCTACCGAGACTTTGTCTATGTTGCTAATGCTAACGCTTGCCTTCTACTTGGAAGACCTGAAAGGTGAGGACGACCACAGTCTGTTCTCCAGCATCGATGGTGTAGTTGCAGTTGGAGTAGTCAGGGTAGTTGGCTGGATAATTTGGAGAAACCACACGACCGCTGGCAGCTGTGAAGTTTGCCCCGCACCCTGATGAACAGAAGACATAAGACTCCAGTCTTTGCACTTTATTGGGACTAACCATCTCATACACTTCAATCCAACACTGACGTGGTTGCTATCTAAGTTAAGACTGTGTCTTATGAAAGCTGGAATTAAAAGCCATTTCTCACTGTGATTAAAATTAATTCTGAACAAACACAGGTACCTAACATTCAAGGCTACTGTGTTTCACTGTAACACTGTAACAGTCAGTCAGGTCTTATTAATACTGTGACATGAAGCTGTCTTGGCTGCCTGGTTCTTACTGGTGCTGAAGGAGGCTGAAAAACCTCTGCCAGGGGCTTCAGTGCTCTGGAATCGGGTTGTGATGATGTTGTATGGAGCAGTGATGGGGCCTGGGGCCACCGAGCCACAGCCTGTCGACAGCAGAGCCTCGGCATTTTGGGTGTGCCCTGACCACACCTGCAGGACAATGCACACTGATTCAGAAGTTGATACATACTGTACACATCTGAAAGAGCTATTAGCACATTGGCTGTTTCAAACTACAATAAGTGGCAACTTATGCCGAATGATTAAAAAATGAAGGACTAACTTACTAACAACTAACTAACCAACCAATAATTATCAACTTAACATTAACATTTTCCTCCTCTTTGACATTAGCCTGTTTCCCAGAAAGCTCCTGATTCTTGCACTTGCACTTTTGAGCCTTTGCCTGGCAGCCTCAATAACCTCTCTTACATTGTTTATTAAAATATTTATTTGAGCTGGTTTTGCATCATAGTGACTTGTCATAAATATGGTAATGGTAAATGGACTTATATAGCGCCTGTACTTACATAGTGCCCTTCTAGTCTGACTACTCAAAGCACTTCAACTACATATCTCATTCACCTCATTCACACACATTCAGACACTGATGGCAGAACTGCTCATCAAAGTAACTAATCATTTACACACATTCACACAGCCCTCGGGAGCAATTTGGGGTTCAGACACTTCGACGTGGGCTGGGGGAAGCCGAGATCGAACTGCCGTCCTTAGTCTGATATTAGTCTGATTCCAGACCTCTGAATTGTTGCCCATATCTCTCTGTATTATTTTTTGTACATTTCTATTTGAATCGCTGAAAAAATTGCAATGAAATGCACACATGATATCTGTCATGTTCTTATTTTTTGGACATTCAGTAAAAGATAATGGAAGCCTAATTATTCGTCTGTAACTGGGATATAAATGTATTTAATATTATCAAGGTTCTTTAATAGAAATATGCATGGAAGGGTTCTGGGTTTGGCAATGTAGGAGGTAGACACGCTGTCACGGTAACATGTTGTCCTATTGACTAGTTGCAGAACATCAAGAAGGTGATCTAATATTAGCTTGTCATGGGCAGATGCCAAAGAGGAGGAGAGATACAGAAGGAGAAAGGAAACACAAACGCAATGAATAATAACCCTCATCTTTGAAGTATTTTGGCTTAGCTTCTGCCTGCATTACATGTTAACCTAAATAAACTGAAATGCCAAGCTGTGAACAGTCAGTGCACAGCTGACAGCACAAAAGAGGACTTTGGGCCTGGCTCCCATCACCCCAGCTAGACATACTGCGAGAGACAAGTTGGACTCGCTTGTGGTTTGTGTAAGACCAGCAAGTGTAACGTTAGTGTAACGACTAGTGATTTGTAAGAGTCTGTAATGGAACTGAGGATATGACCCGCAGTGTTGGTAGCTTGTTAGAGGTCGGTTCATGCAGTTTGCTTTGGTGGTTGCAGTTTATTCCGAAAAGTGATTTCTGCGTAGCACTCAAACGTATGGCTGTTTAAGTGTTTTGTGAGTCAGCAGGTGTAACATTAGTGTAATGGTTAATGGTGTGGAAGAGTCTTTAATGGAATTTGAGGATAATGACCCATGGGCAGTAAGTCCAAGCTTTGATTGACTTTCCTGCTCCCTGTATCCGAACACAACTCATTAAATATTTAGGTCTGTGTGGGTTTTATCGCTGTTTTGTTCCCAGCTTCGCTGCAATTACATCACCATTGACCAATCTGTTGCAGAAAGATTTGAAATGGATATGGTCTGAAATGTGTCAGGAGGCTTTAGCTAAGGATCAAGGCCATTTTGTCCAGCACCAGCATCCAGCTCCAGACTAGCTCACCATTTGCACTCACTGTGGATGCATATTTAGGGATCGGGGCTGTGCTCCTTCAGCCTGGAGAGGACAGTTATGAAAAACCAGTTGCATACTACTCCAAGAAGTTAAACAAACATCAACGAGCATATTTTCAACTGCTGAGAAAGAAGCCTTGGCCTTTGAGGTTTATGTCGACAGTGGTGACAAGATAGTGGTTTACTTAGACCACAATCCGTTAACTTTCCTGGCCAAGTTCCATCATGCCAATGCTCGAGTGTTACATGATGGGTAACATGGAGGTAAAGCACATTTCAGCCCAGAATAATGTAGTAGCCAGTGTCCTATCCAGGGGCTGAGAGAATTACAGGTTAGGGTCAATGCTCACCCACACTGACCTTCACTTGGAATTCTCTCATTGTGGTATACGTTTCGTATCTAATTCTAATTGGGAACATGTCCTTGTGCAGCGGCGGATGGCCGCCCACCACTGAGTCTGGTTCTGCTCGAGGTTTCTGCCTCTTAAAGGAAGTTTTTCCTTGCCACTGTCGCCAAGTGTTTGCTCATGGTGGGATTTGTTGAGTCTCTGTAAATAATTATAAAGAGTACAGTCTAGACCTGCTCTATGGGAAAAGTGCAATGAGATAATTTCTGTTTGAATTGGTTCTATATAAATAAAAGTGAATTGAATTGGAGGACTGTGATGTGAACATGTTTCTGCTGTAGCTCCATACTGGTACCTTGATGTAGCTGCTCTGGCAGGTCCCAGTGCTGTCTGGAACCTGGAAATCACTGTTGAAGCTCATCTCCAGGTGGTTTCCCTCGTGGGCAATGATCTGCCAGGAACACTCCGCATTGGCTGGGAAGTTCTGAGGATAGTTTGGGGACTTGATTGTTCCTGTATCAGCATGGATCACCCCTCCACAGCCTGTCCAAAAACAAAAATATGTGACTGCATAGTGCATGAATAAAATGATCACAGAAGGAATATGAAGGAAAGATTGAGAACACTGATAAAAGCAGACTGAATGAACTTCCTTCACAGGGCTGCTGGTCTCATCCTTGGGGAGTGAAAATTCCCTGGAGAAAAGTAGGGTGTGGACTGTTTCAGAACAGAGTTTGAATAGGCCTACTAAATTGGGAATTTAATGGATCTCCACAAAACTATGTAATGTTTTACATTACTTTGTCTTTTGGAATCAGGCCGTCACTGCAAATTCAGGCATGGTATGTCAAGGGAAGTGAGACAGCTGCACAAAGAGTTGCAATAACCACACCCTCGACCTTGTTCTGGTATACGGCATTGAAATTGAACATTTAATAGTCTTTCCAAAGAATCCTTCATTTTCAGACCATTATTTAATAACTTATGAACTGCTATTACTGGAGTACACGCTATTAGACAAAAACTCCTACTCTAGATGTCTATCTGTTTGTGCTGTGGCTAAATTCAAGGAAGCGATCCCATCTGCATTTAATTCAATGTTATGTCTCAATATAACAGGACTCCTATGCAAATCGCAGCCCCTCCCACACCCTCCACCTTGTTCTGGTATATGGCATTGAAATTGAACATTTAATAGTCTTTCTACAGAATCCTTTATTACTTCATTAATAACTTTTGAACTCCTATTACTGGACTACATGCGATTAGGCAAAAACTCCTACACTAGATGTCTATCTGATAGTGCTATAGCTAAATTTAAGGAAGTGATTCCATCTGCATAAATCCTATGCTAATTTCAGTCCCCCAAGAAATTGACCATCTTGTTGATAGCGCTGCAGGCTCACTGTGAACGACACTCGATTATATCGCTCCTCTTAAAAAGATAATAAAACAAAGAAGGTTAGCCCCATGGTATGACCCACAAACCCACAAATTAAAGCAAACATCATGAAAACTTGAAAGGAAATGGCGCTCCAACAACCTGGAAGAATCTCGTTCAGTTTGAGGGGTTTTCACTTCCTGTTTTATTTTGTAGTATTCTCCTTCCCTTGTATGTCTTGTGGTTTTACTTTCTGTCTTTGTTTGCTTTCCCTCCTTGATTGTTTGCACCTGTGTCTCGTTGTTTCACCTCCCCTAGGGTATTTAGTCCGGGTCTCTGTCTTTGTTCAATGTTTCGATCATTGATGTTATGGCATGGTGTGATTCCTGTTTTTAGTTTTGTTCCTGTCTTGTGAGTGTTCCTAACATTTGTGTGTGTCGCCGTTTGGTGCACTTTTGGTTGTACCTGTGCCCTGTTCCCTGGCATTCTCACCGTGAGTTCTGTTTTGGATTCTTTGTCTCCCTTGGACCTTGGCTGCTCCCTATTTGAATTGTTTTGCCACCTTGGACTCACTTCCCTGCTTCCACCACTGCCAGCCGGTAACCTATCTGTCTTTTGCCTGTTTGTTGCACTGTCTGCCTACCGGTCTGTCTGCCTGTACCTGCCCATCAACCCCGAGTGTAGCCATCTGGCTACTTCACCTCATACGTACACATCATACGACAAATGATCCAACCAATCATGGACCCAGCAGAGTTGGCTGAGAAAGTGGACCAGATGGTCCGTGATCTGGTATGCCTAAGGGACAATTCGGGGGAAATATGTGACGAGTCCCACAGAAAGGCAATCAAATGTCGGGTCGAAACCAGATTCTCAACATTGCCTGGGCTGAGGGAGGCCATCCCTGGGTGGCTCACAGACTTCCTTCATACCCAGACATCCCAGCCTGCAACCCTGCCTGCTACTCCTCAACCGGTCCCAGCCCTGAACCCATTTCTAGGCACCCGCCTGGCTCTCGGCGGTCCTCGCAGCCATCGTACTGCACCCCGGCCTGCCAGCCATCAGCCTGCACCCCAGCCTGCTGGCCCCCAGTTCATATCCCTACATACTTTCCTCCTACGTGCTAGTCTCCAGTCAGCATCTCAGCCTGCAAGCCAGAGGGCACCTCAGTCTGTTGCTTTCTTGGTGCCTTCTGGGAAATGCTCCAGGAGGAAGCGTGGCTCCCACAGTTGCTCGCCAGCCCCCCTGCCCTGCTGCCCAGCTGCTCGCCTGCCCCACTGCAACCTCCACTCCCTGCTCGATCGCAGCAGCCATCTCTCGCTGCTGGATTGCAGCAGCCATCTCTCCCTGCTGGATCGCAGCAGCCATCACTCTCTGGGCGCCTTGCTGGATCACAGCAGCCCCCTGTCCCTGGATTCCCTGCTGCAGCAGCCTCCTTTCCCGGCTAGATTGCTGCAGTAGCCATCCCTAGTCGCCGCTGGATCGCAGCCGCCTCCTGCCCCGGTTAGACCGCAGCACGCCACGGAATTCTCTGCTGGATCACAGCAGTACCCTCCTTCTCTGCCGAAGTGGCAGGCTCTGGGTTCCGGGACATCACAGGTTCTGCCAGCTCCATTACCAGTCTCTCCATCGCCGGCTTCCTGTCCTGCTGCCCCGTCGCCGGCTCCCGGTCCTGCTGTCCTGTTGCTGGGTCCTGATCTGGTTCTCCGGCCTTCAGAAAGGTCCCGCCTTCGCCGCCGGCCTCTAGAGGGGTTCTGCCTTTGCTGCCAGCCTCCAGAAGGTCTCACACTTTGCCACCGGCCTCCTGTGACCTTCCTCCTGTGCCACCAGTATTCCACCAGGCCTCCAGATGGTGTCGATCTTCGTCACAGACCTCATGAGATCAGCTCTGCACCTGTCCAGCCCCTGGGCCGCCCGCCCGAGGTCCTCAGCTCCGCACCTGTCCAGCCCCCGGGCCGCCCACCCGAGGTCTACCACTTGAACTTCCCTATTTGAACTATTTTGCCACTTTGGACTCACTTCCCTGCTTCCACCACTGCCAGCCGGTAACCTATCTGCCTTTTGCCTGTTTGTTGCACTGTCTGTCAGCCTGTAAACCATTAACCCCAATAAACACTGTAGCCATCTGGCTACTTCACCTCATACCGCTTCCTGGTCATCTGCATTTGGGTTCACATACCACTACACATCATACAGTTAAGTCTGGCAAGATAGTCTTAAAACATATAGGAAGGCCTTCCATAATGCCAGAGCAGCTTACTACTCATCAGTAATAGAGGAAAATTAAAAAGAACCCCAGGTTTCGTTTCAGCACTGAAGACAGAGAATCACAGCTCTATTGAGCATGTATTCCTACCAATTTATGTTCCAACACAGGCACCTTAGAAACAACTGATATATAATTTGACTGCTTTGCTCTTATCAACCTTCTAAAACTAACTTTGACGATTAATTCACCTAAGCCATCAACCTGTCTCTTAAACCCCATTCCAACTAGGCTGCTTAAATATGTTCTACCCTTAGTTAGCACTTTGTTACCGGATATTATCAGCCTGTCTTAACAGGCTATGTACCACAATCCTTTAAAGTAGCCGTAATTATACCGCTTCTTAAAAAGCCCACTCTATATCCAGGGGTTTTAGCCAACCATAGACCTATATCTAACCTTCCCTTTGTCTCTAAGATCCTTGAGAAAGCAGTCGCCAATCATTTGTGACTTTCTACATAACAATAGTTTATTTGATGATTTTCAGGCAGGATTTAGCGTGCATCATAGCACAGAGACAGCACTGGTGAAAAATACAAATTACCTTTTAATTGCATCAGACAATGGACTTGTCTCTGTACTTGTCTTTTTAGATCTTAGTGCTGCGTTCGACACCATTGACCATCACATACTATTACAGAGACTGGAACATGTAATTGGCATTACAGGAACCGCACTAAGCTGGTTTAAATCCTATCTATCAGATCGATCTCAGTTTGTACATGATAATGGTGAGTCAGAGTTCCACAAGGTTCTGTGCTTGGACTGATTCTATTCACCTTATATATGCTTCCTCTAGGCAGTATTATTAAGAAGCACTCCATAAACTTTCATTGCTATGCAGATGATACCCAATTGTATCTATCGATCAAGTCAGATGAAACTAACCAGTTAGCTAAACTTCAAGCATGCCATAAGGACATAGAGACCTGCATGACCTGCAACTTTCTGATGTTAAACTGTGACAAAAGTTATTGTACTTGGTCCCAAACACATCCGAGGTATAGTATTTAAAGATATAGTTACTCTAGATGGCATTGCCCTGGCCTCCAGCACCACCGTAAGGAACCTCGGAGTTATCTTTGATCAGGATTTATCCTTTCACTCCCACATGAAACAAACTTCAAGGACTGCCTTCTTTCACCTACGCAACATTGCATATTCTTCCTATAGCTGTCATTCCTATAGCTGTCATTCCTATTATTAATTTTGTTTATTATTATTTAGTCTATTATTATTTAATTTAGTTTGTTACTAATACTGTCGTTATTATTCCTATAGCTGTCATTCCTATTATTATTATTAATTTAATAATATTAATGTTACATTATTACTATTTTAAAAACCCCACCCCTCCTTCCTCCAAAACCTCTCTCTCTAAACCTCTCCCTCTCTCTCTAAATCTCTCTTTCTCTCTCAAAACCTAACACGGCAGTGGCGGATGGCTGCCCACCATTGAGTCTGGTTCTGTCCAAGGTTTCTGCCTCTTACAGGAAGTTTTTCCTTGCCACTGTCGCCAAATGCTTGCTCATGGTGGGATTTGTTGGGTCTCTGTAAATAATATTATAAATTCAATTCAATTTTATTTATATAGCACTAATTCATAACAGAAGTTCTCATTGCGCTTTTCCTATAGAGCAGTTCTAGACCGTAGTCTTTACAATATTAACTACAGAGACCCCAAAAAATCCCACCATGAGCAAGCAAGCATTTGGCGACAGTGGGGAGAGAGGGAGAGGGAGAGAGAGACACACACAATGCAAAGACCATGTAGAATTTTTTTTATATAGTAATTATAGTGTTAATATTAATAAATCAGTAATAATAGGAATGACAGCTATAGGAAGAATATGTCAGCATTAGTAACAGAGCCAAAAACAATTGTAGTAGCAGTTGTCGAGCAGGAACACTGCAACAGGCGGCCCACAACCACAGACCCAGACTCTGCAGCTCTGGAAGTAGAAATACCTGTTGAAAGCGACAGAAGGAGAGAGGAGAGAAACAAGAAAGCACGGAACTACAGGAGAGAGAAGATGTTGAGTTAGTAACATGTAGTAATGGGATAAAAATGCATACAGGTGGAGAAGGAGAGAGGAAAGAGGAGCATCATGTGAAGTCTCCCGGCAGTCTAGGCCTATAGCAGCATAACTAAGGGATGGTTCAGGGCTCACCAGAGCCAACCCTAACTATAAGCTTTATCAAAGAGGAAAGTCTTAAGCCTACTCTTAAATGTGGACATGGTGTCTCCTGAACCCAAACTGGGACGTGATTCCACAGAAGAGGAGCTTGATAACTGAAGGCTCTGGCTCCCATTCTACTTTTGGAGACTCTAGGAATCACAAGTAACCCTGCATCCTGGGAGCGCAGTGTTCTAGTCCGGTAATAAGGTATTATGAGCTCTTTAAGATATGATGGTGCCTGACCACTAAAAACTTTGTAGGTGAGGAGAAGGATTTTAAATTCTATTCTAAATTGTATAGGGAGCCAGTGCAGAGTAGCTAATATTGGAGAGATATGATCTCTTTTCCTAGTTCTTGTCAGTACACGTGCCGCAGCATTCTGGATCAACTGGAGAGTCTTAAGGGACTTATTCGGGCAGCCTGAAAATAAGGAATTGCAGTAGACCAGCCTAGAAGTAACAAATGCATGCACAAATCTTTTGGCATCATTTTGAGTCAGGATGTGCCTGATTGTTGCAATATTACGTAGGTGAAAAAAGGCAGTCCTTGAAGTTTGTTCCATGTGGGAGTTAAAGGATAAATCCTGATCAAAGATAACTCCCAGGTTCCTTACGGTGGTGCTGGAGGCCAGGGCAATGCCATCTACAATAGCTATATCTTTAGATAATTTGTCTCGGAGGTGTTTGGGACCAACTACAATAACTTCAGTTTTGTCCGAGTTTAACATCAGAACGTTGCAGGTCATCTAGGTCTTTATGTCCTTAAGGCATGCCTGAAGTTTAGTTAACTGGTTAGTTTCATCTGGCTTGATCGATAGATATAATTGGGTATCATCTGCATAGCAATGAAAGTTTATGGAGTGCTTCTTAATAATACTGCCTAGAGGAAGCATATATAAGGTGAATAGAATCGGTGCAAGCACAGAACCTTGTGGAACTCCGTGACTAACTTTGGCGTGCAAGGTGGACTCACCGTTAACGTGTACAAACTGAGATCAATCTGATAGATAGGATTTAAACCAACTTAGTGCGGTTCCTTTAATGCCAATTACATCTTCCAGTATCTGTAATAGGATGTGATGGTCAATGGTGTCGAACGCAGCAATAAGATCTAAAAAGTCAAGTACAGAGACAAGTCCATTGTCTGATGCAATTAAAAGGTCATTTGTAATTTTCACCAGTGCTGTCTCTGTGCTATGATGCACTCTAAAACCTGCCTGAAAATCCTCAAATACACTATTGTTATTTAGAAAGAGTACGGTCTAGACCTGCTCTATAGGAAAAGTGCAATATGATGACTTCTGTTATGAATTAGCGCTATATAAATAAAATTGAATTGAATTGAAAAATCACTCAGGGTCACATGGCAAAAACGTTGAACCTGGCTCGGTCTTTTTCCACTGCTCAGCCAAATGTCATCCAACAACAATCAAACACACGCAAGTACATATTGCTTGTATAATGACTTGTAGCTTGTATCGTGTTGCTAATTTTACTGATTACATTACAATCTTTGAAAAAGAAGCTAATTATTGCTGCAGTTTCAATTCATACATCATCTGTATGTATGGTATGAGGCATGTGGTGGCAAAATTCAAAATAGTTCATCTTCTCCCCTGGACGAGGTCCGGATTATTACAAATAAAATCCGATTTGGACTGCGCATGAGAATGTTCCAAGCTAGCACCTGTCACATAACCCATATGTTCCAAACTTCATGTGTACTGGGACACAATGCTTTCTAATATTACAAATGTATGGCTGGAGCCTGCCCCTTTACCTGCACTGTTTGGCCTTGTCACAGAAGACACTCTTAGAACATATTCTGTCAGTAATGAAGTACTGTATATTATGCTAAGGCATCAAGCCTTTTTAAAAGGGAGACACTCAAAAACAGTCTTAAACACACAATGCAGTCCCTAAAACTTGATGAAATAAGATATGATTTACAGGGCTCAAGTTAAGATTTTACACTGATGTAGCAGCTGATGGTAACTTATGTAGAATAAATGGATACTCAGTGTACTCACTGTATGTACCTCTATCACAGCAAATCAGTTCAGTAAAGAACATGTACAGCATGTTCATTTAGCTAGTGTAAAACCCACCTGAGGAATCAGCAGACCAGGAGGCCATAAAGCCTCCACTGGACACACTATGGTCAGCCAGGAAGACTACAGCAAGCTTGTTGGATCCTGACTGGATGGTTCCTGGGGAGGTGGTCCCACAGTACTGGCCAATAACAGGGGAGCCAGGGGATCCTCCATTAAAGATGGTGATAGAGTCCCAGCCACATTCAGAGTGGGGCTCCAGGTTGAAGAAGCTAAAGGTTAGCTGCAGTAAGACAGGGGAGTGGGAACCAGGGACAATTTTACAAGGTAGGTGGCTATTAAGCAGTAGGTCCTGGGGTTAAACAATCTCAGCAATATCTGAACATGCCAAAAGTGATCTCTGCCTTTTGCAACTACAATAAGGTGGAGGTAATACTGGGAAGTCAACAGTGGCCATCTACAGTATGCGGTTACACTGCGAAGCTCCCAATAGCCAAAATTATGTGCCCCCATGTTCCTGCTCCACAACCACTACTACAATTATTATTATTTTCATTAGTATTGCTACCATTATTATCGTTATTACTTAATATTAATAATGATAACGCTACTCCCCACCCAAACCAACACGGCAGCGGTGGATGGCCACCCACCATTGAGTCTGGTTCTGCTCGAGGTTTCTGCCTCTTAAAGGAAGTTTTTCCTTGCCACTGTCGCCAAGTACTTGCTCATGGTGGGATTTGTTGGGTCTCTGTAAATAATATTATAAAGGAGTATGTTCTAAACCTGCTCTATAGGAAAAGTGCAATGAGATAACTTCTGTTATGAATTGGCACTATATAAATAAATTGAATTGAATTAGAGGACTGTCACTGTAATGGACAACTCACAGTGTGACTCTACCTTTGCAATGGAAACCTCCCACACCCAGAAACCACCATTTTAGGATGGAATAACAACTGACTCACAGTGGCAATTTGTGTGTATTATCAAGCCACTGCATAATAATATAAAAATAGATATCTTCAATTAGATATGGTACATTTTTGCTATTTCTAAACTGTGTCTAATTTATCAGTTTGCCATGCTTTAGTACTCTGGTACACACCCATAAAGTCTGTGAGTCTGCAACTGCCGGGAAGTCTGGACATTTGGATTCAACCAACGTTCTTGATCACATAATGTTTTATTTTGTTCCATCACTGTATATATGTAATTTAAGCTAGTTGAGCTAGTTGACCTCTGCTGTTATGTAGTGGTGGTAGGTCCCTCAGGGTAAGATCATCTAAATAAGACTATGAATAAAGAAGTAACAGTGTCATAATGAAAGCAAATTTGATAAATGATCCATTTTTTGAGTTCACTCAATGCTCCAGGCTACGGTGCAGACTCACCGTAATAGTGTGGCCCACTGGAGCCTCTAGCAGCCAAGCACAGCGACTGGGGCTGGGGTACATGCTGGGGTAATTAGGACTGGATAACACTCCTCCCTCACCCGTCTGCCAGCCTCCACACACTGTGATGGTAACATTACGACTGCTAGATTAGACAAATACTAACCTTATATTTAAAAATAGTCTGTGGCACATGAAGTTAATGACACTGTCAGTGTCTATCTTACCGGAGAACAAGTACTTGGCCTTGAACCCCAGGTCTCCCTGGGTGGCGTCAGTCTGGAAATGGACCCAGAGCTCTGGGGTAAAGACCACAATGGGAATTCTGGGAATGGTCTGACCACAAAACTTGGCCAACAGCTCCCCATCTGAGTCACCTAAGGGAGGGAGTAGAAAGTTTAACAAAAGCAAACCATAAAGACGGCATATATAAGGTGCAGCAACGCAATCAAAGTTTGATTTAAGACTTCCAAAATTGTCTGACAGAATCATCAAAAAGTCAGTCTCAAAAATGAACCTTTTCTGTTTTTGTCAAAACAATCTTTTCATAAGCTTAATGTTGTTGTCATTTACTCCTAGTCCTAAAAGTAGGACCAAAAATGTGTCACTTTGAGAATTTATGGTCAGTTAGGAGTGATTTCCTACTTTGAGATGCTTGATAAATATGGGCCCTGTTCTCCATCATATCTTATATATGTTATTTAACTCATATTTATTTTATTATTTGGAAATCTGGAGTGGGAAACATAGTGGTTCTCAAGTCCTTACAGCAGCTGTAAAGCAGGTGCTTGTTCCCGGTTCACTCGTTTGGTGGCAGCTATTCAAAAATAGGGAGCGGATGTTTTTTTTTTTATTTCTTGTTATTTTGTTATCGCTACAGCTGTTTCATCAACTAGATACTTCTTGTCCTCACAAAACAGATTATAAATTATTCACTCGCATAACAACTGCAGTCATGGATGGCAGTCATGGATGCCCCTCAAGAGCAGTAAACTAACAAAAACTAGCAAAAACAGGCCTTTGCCTGTGCTGTTAATTTTCTAACTACCCAATAAAAACATAAGGCCCTCCCCCCCAAACACAAACACAAAATTAGATTATGAGATATCTTATGTGCAAAATTGAATTTTGGGAGTAAGATTGGCTCTGTGAACACATGAAAACTCGTGTAGTAGACTGTAGCACTATATGCACTTAAATCATTTATATACTATTAGGAAAACAAAAAAATGTATTCAAACCGTAAAGACAATCGGAATGGACAACAATCATCATGACATACTGGACAGTTAATGGTCTGTCACTCATACATAGAGTACACTGAAGAAAGGATTGGATTTTGAATCAGTTTTATTTTAGCAGATACAAATATATCTGGATCAGCCCCAATAGCGATCCTTAGGATCGCTTGGAGCATCTCTAAACAAAATACAAACTCAACACACATTTTCCACAAGATTTTAGGCTATCAGTTATTTGTATCGCTTCTAATATTAATGGAATGTCTTGAAGGAGAAAAAATGTAATTCATAATGTACAACTAAAAATTTTAAAGCTTAAAGAGAAGTATGACTTGGAAGAAGTCTGATTTGAAGTCTCTCAGCCTGTCACTTGCATCTCAAGCTTAGATTTTCTGACTCTAGTGACTTCCAAGAGGGTGGCGAGTGATAAACTCAACTGTCAACTTCAAAACACCTTTTCTGGAAACTATGAGTAACATTGCAGACACTGCAGTATACTACGCTACTTTTTCTGTCTATGATTGATGTCTATGACACCCCAGATCTGAAATGTATGTGTAGCAGTTTCCTTCAGTGCATCCTAGAGCCAATGCTCTACGTGGGACTCACCTAAGCGGAACTGAAGGTAGTCGGACTCACAGGTCTGGTGGTTCTCCAGGTGCAGGTCTTCTATCAGCACCACAATAGAGGAATTTATGTGCTGTGGGTTCTGGATCAGCCACTCACAGTTGAGGTTGTTGCTGTAGTTGGACACCAGGTACCCAGGGGAAGTAAAGTTCCCGCCAGCTGGGTTGTTCAGGACTCCACCACACTCTAACAAAAAGGCATCATGAAAATGTAGGGACACACTCACAAGATGGAAACACAAACACCCCATTTATGACAGTGAGGGTAAATATTAGAAACACCTCTCAAAATGCAAATATATAATATAAAACACAATGCAATTCAACAGCAACACAAACCACAGCCTCAACACTGACCATAAAGTTGAATCAGCACCTGTCTAATAAAGTTTCAACAAAACCTCAACATAAGAACCTTTATGGAGAATTTATTGCAGGGCTGTTGTATTAGACTGCATAGGTGTACATAATAATCTGGCAAATGAGTGTACTTGGGAGGTCTGCAGACAACAGTTACTCTGGGACAGTGAGGAGGATTTAATGAATATTTAACAACATCTGTATCCTGACTGTATAGACAGTATACAGTATTTGCTGTATATTAGCCGAGACAAAATGTGAGAAATTTATGTTGCTGTAACCTTTACCAAGTGTAATACTTTTTTCAGTTCGTTCGCATAGGTGCCTGTAATGTCACTTAACTAAACTCTGGCGATTGGCACGTAGATGCCTAATTGTTTTTTAAAACAGTGTTTCAGAACCTAATGGTCTTGGACTAGTCAAGGCCCACTTGATTTTCTCTGAGCCACAATAGGATTTCTGGCTACGCTACTCCTTCCTCTTCCAAAACAAGTCAAGGTGATCATTAATTGAGGCTGTGTTTTGTCAGTGGTATTTGTCAATATTTGGCCATTTATAGTATACAGCATCTGTAAGTGCAACTTTCTGCTTTACACGTGTTTAAGCACTTACCACATGGATAGGTATAAGATACGATATGATAAGCCATTATTGATCCCAGAGGGGGAATTCAGGTGTTGCAGCAGCAGAAGGACAGAAATAAGTACAGAAAAATAGAGAAAGTAAAAAAAAATAAATAATGAGAAGTATATAAAATAAAAATAAGAATTGAAATAAAAATAGAAACTATGCAAGAGCAATTAAGCTCATAATTACAAGGCAAGCAGTACACATACAATATTGAGGTTTCTGCCTGTCAAAAGGAAGTTTTTCCTTGCCGCTGTCGCCAAGTGCTTGCTCATGGTGGGATTTGTTAGGTCTCTGTAAATAATATTATAATGTGTACAGTCTAGACGTGCTCAATAGGAAAAGTGCAGTGAGATAACTTCTGTTATGAATTGGCGCTATTTAAATAAAACTGAAATTGAATTGAATTGAATACAGTACAGTACACGACTAGTGGTGTGACAGTGGTGTTATTAGTAGCAGCAAAGTCAGCAAAGTACAGTATATCTAAGAGTAATATGATACCAGCTACTATAACAGCGTACACCAGAATAATATTTAATATGATTAAGTCATTCCACTTAGTGTTTGTCTGTATTGTAATGTAATAAATGTAATAAAACAGTATAACATATTAACATAATATAGTATAATATAATACAGTATGATATAGTATGGGATATAAAATATAATATAAGGTGAAAGCTGGCTGGTCAGAGTGATGACAGTCTGTGGTCTCTACCCTCTACCTCTCTCTGCTGTACAGTCTGAGGGCAGTGTGTACAAATGAGCGCCTGAAGCGCTCCGTTTTCCATCTAGGTGGGATGTTTTTTCACTATCTTAATTATGTTATACTGTAGGTAGTATTCCAGTTTACCTGCAGGCTCCTCAGAGGAGTAAGAAGCCATAAAGCCACCATTGGACACAGAAGCGTCAGTTTGGAACACAACGGTCATGGTATTGCTGGAAGAGCGCACCTGGGTGCCTGCTGGTACCGTACCACAGAATCGCTGCAGGTGAGGGGCATCGACCGCCAACCCATTCAATACCTAGAAGACACAGCGCGTATCATGGGGACACAGGGGTACTGGGTCTGTAGCAAGGCAGCAACATTTCCAGGATCAGGTCTTCCATTGGAACTCTAACTGTATAACTGTGATATGTTATCTCAAACAACAGCTTGAACACTTTTCTGACCCCTTTAAAACAGCCAGTGGTATAACTTACATTTCTGTGGTCAATGATACACCAACCAAAATCATGTTTCCTGCCTCAAAGTACTGTTCGGTCATTTTTAATTCCTAGTTATGCCTAAGGTTTCATTGGATCGGCTCACCAAAATAACAAAAAACATTTTACCACTGACACTGAGTGGTGTGTAACCATGCTGATAGTTTGGGTTTTGAGATTATTTGTCCAGGCTTTGAGATATCTGCTAGTGATTCCTCTGCTACCGTTTGAATTCATTTGAGATTAATAGAATCCATTTGTGGTTTGAAAAGCATGAAAAAATGGAATCAATTACTACTACAAATTAAATTCCTGAGGTGACCAACTACATCTTGGTTAAATAAGCGAACGTAAATGAGGAGCAAGCTACAGTGGAAAAGGTAAAGTGATGAAACAAGGAAATATTGGCAGAAAGGGACTCACATCAACGTAGTCAAATGCACAGAAAGAACCAGAATCTTCCAGCCGCAGGTCATTGATGGTAAGTGTGACCCGGCGGCCTGGTGACACCACCAGCTCCCAGCGACACACCCGGCTGTGTGGGTACAGGTTGGGGTAATTGGGAGATGAGATAGTTCCTGAGGGGGCATTAAGCTCTCCTCCACAGGCTGCAGTAGGAGGAGAGGAAAAGTGAAACAAAGAGACATCCAACATGAGAAATAACATTTTCCAAAGTGAATAAATATGCTTTTATTTATCTCTGTGAGCCTAATGAGCAAACATATACAATAGAGTAAACATTTATGTAAATGAGAACAAATATGGGGCCATTAAATGTTCCACACTCAACATGTAGAAACAATAGAAATGCCTTAATCTTACTTACTTCAAAAAAACATATATATATATATATATATATATATATATATATATATATATATATATATATATATATTAAGTCAGTAAGTCATCACAAGTCACCAGAGCATTTTTACTTTGCTTATTTTGTGTTTCTAACAATGAAAATCCAAAGGTATTCTGTTTACCATGATGTGGAGCAAAGCAGCAAATCATTACAGTGAACATGCGGCAACCAGAAAATGTTTAGTATTTTTACTGGCTACAAACACACAGAAAGGGTTATGGTTTACAGTAAGTCTAATATTGCCAGCAGAGAACACTTAAACAGCAGTCAGTGCAAAATGAATTACAGTCAATGGAAGATCTACTCAAACCCACAATACTGTATATAACAAGAAAAGCTATGTCACAGACACGCCAGGCTCCACCATCAGCCAGTCACAGCGCACTCACTCACCAGAGTACTAATCACACACACCTGCTCCCCATCAGCACCTCATCACTACTAGGATAAAAGCACACCACTCACCTCAGCCAGTTGTCTGGTCTCGTTTGAACAATAGGACGCTACATGTGGACTTCGCAAGACTTCCCCATTCTCCTCCAGCGTGTTCTCACCATCTCAACAGTTTACGGAACAGTAAGACTAAGGACAGTAGCAATAGCCAGTATTCAGCCTATTACGTATCCACATCCTCACCTTTTACCTGGATACCTGTCTCCTTCGTGCTGTAATCCAATAAACCATCTTCTGTTTCCATATCGGTGTCTCCTGCCTATCTGTCCATAACAGCTATAGTGTTTCACAAAAGACTCTACATGTTGCTGACAAAGTTAGATTGCCTGGGTTAATAGGCACTGGTTAGCCAATGTGAGTGAGGGTGTTTGAGGGTTTCCTTTGCAGATGAAGTAGTAGCTGTAGCTTTCACCTCCAGGTGCTGCTGCATGATCCAACTGTGTACTGATTGCAGTGCATTTACACTGCATTAACATGCAGCGTACTTCATTTGTCTCAAGAGATGGTACATTTCAAAGATGTAATCTTTTCCTTTTGGCAGCCTTGAACAAACGTTAACGAAATCAAAGACCGTGGTGGGTCAGCAGCTTTTTATGACATTAGACGAGAGCTTGGGTGGCTATCACAGATAAGTTCATCTTGATGGGAGCTGTATTTTTTGAATGCTAACAAATTAATCATAGTTCAACTGTTGAAATCATGAAGGCTTTATATTCTTATATTAAGTGCTGTAGTAGATGCTAATTTATCATAGAATATGGATGGTACACCTCACACGTTTGATTTTTTTCACAAATTGTGGTAGTCAGCCACCTTATCGTCCCCAGCCCTGTGTTCTCTGTTGTACTCTCCTTTCCTGGTGTGTCTTGTATGTCCCCGACTTGTCTTTGGGGGTGTGTGTGTGTCTCCTGGTCTGGCTGCGTGGCTTCCCACCTGCTGCTGATCACCGGTACACCTGTCTCCAATCATCCATCAGTCTCCACAGCTTAAATACCAGGCTCTCGCACAACACCAACGCCAGATCGTCCACTACGTCAAGGCTCTAAGACTTACAAGATAAGTACCATTGCTAAATGCGTTTTGTTACCTCCTTTTTATTTATTTTTTTATATCCTGTTTTGCTCTGCTGCAGTCTCTGTCGGGATTCCTGTCAGCCTGCCTACCTGCCTCTCCACCACGGAGCCAGGTGAAACCCTCAGTGAGAGACTGTAATGAGTTTAGGAACAGCTAGCTGCTAAAAGTCATCAGGACTTCAGCTCTCTATTACCACCATCTCTGGTGACAATACTCAGATAAGGATGTTTACTGCATGTGTAAATACTATGTAAATGTGATCCTTTTCTGATAATCTTAGGAAAATGATCATACCTTCAACACTGGCTTCAAACGACAGACTGAAGCCAGCTGCATTTCCGCTGGTGTCACTGACAAACCTGACATAGGCAAAACTGTCTGACGTGTCCATGGAAGCCGGAAGGTTAATGCCACAGTGTCGGCCCAGTAGGCGCCCTACACACACACACACAGAAGACAGGAAGTTTATCTAATAGTGAGTCTACTATTCGCATCTTAGTTGATCATGCTTATTCACCATAAACAGCCAATGCACCAATTGCACTGATGTGAGCAAGCTAGCAACACAGACGGTAAGTTTGTAGGACTCCAGTTCTGCTGTTATCCCCCCTGCTTTTTTTCCTTGCGTCTGTGTACGTTCAAGGAATCATAGCTTTGGGATAAGCACTAAGTTTTTTTGCTCACATTGAAACATTTTCAACTTTTATGGATGCATCTTTGATGGGAAATTTGTGAAGCAACTTTAAAATTAAGGCTTAATGCAATAATATGGAATTTCTAAAATGTTATTTAATTAACTGTATACTCTGGTGGTGGCTGAACCATCCTCTTGTTTTCTCACCTGAGGCATTGTACTCTCTGATCTCCACATAGTCAGCAGAGCATCCTGAAGCTGTCTGCAGGCTGAAGTTCCCATAGCTGAGGGTGAGGAAGTGCCCTGTGGGCCCCTCCAGGTACCACTCACAGCTGGAGCTGTCAGGATAGTTGGATCCTGGGAAGCCAGGGCTGTGGATCGAACCCCGCTGACCTATGTAGGTACCTCCACATGTTGCTGTGACGAATTGGAGATACAAAATGAGTAGGGCCATTAGTATTTGGCTCTCTTTTTCTTTTAAAATCCTGATATGAATACTAAGTCATTTTCACTGCATCTCTATTACAAAATTTCCCCTTTTTAAGATAAGAAAACAAGTACAACCTAAAACCTTCTATGTAGGATTTGAAAAGTTTCCTCTTTCTTTGACACCATCCAGTGACAGTATCACAAAAAAACTCACACATAAGAATTTCAAGTGACATTTTCAAACACAGCAAATCCTGAAATTGAGTGGCTCAAACTGTCTGTCTGTGTACTTACGTAGGATATGCCTTTGCTTGTTAGGCTTGAGCTAACTATATCATAATTAGAACTGATCCATATCCAAAAACCAAGCCCTGGATTTGGAAAACCCTCTTCAGATTGTTTTGCCTACCTATGGAGTACTTTGCCTTGAAGCCTTTGTGTGTGACGCTGTTGTCAGTACGAAACCTGAGCAGCATGGAGGAGCCTGTTGAATGTTGGGTAGATGGTCGCGTGTTGCCACAGAGCCGGGAAATTGAGCCAGCATTGGAAGTCGAGCCATCACGCAGCTCCAAATAGTCATACATACAGCTGAGAAATACAAAAATGAATACCTGAAAACATGTCTTCAGTAATGGCCAAGTATGTGAACACATACAAGGAATTTGGCTATGGTTTCTCTGTGTTACACACAGAACAATTTAGAAACAGACACACAGCGATAAAGGACAACAAAGCTGAACACAGATGGGTAAAACTAAATATAGAACTATTACGTTCATACAAGTAGGTGAAACAATAGATGCGTATATAAAAAGCAACAATGACCAACAACATACAATGTCTATATACAAGTGACCATTGTTTTTAAAGATTTTTCTAATGAAAGTTCAGCTTTAAGGGCAGGGTTCCTCCAACAATGTCTGGCCCATGACCCCATTTTAGGCCTCCTGACCTCATGACCCACCAGCCAGAGAGTTGTCACATGAATTTAAGTATACTTTATTTTACTTTTACTGTAAAATGATGCTAACTTTCTTTTTAGAGGTACAAATGAATTTCACTGCATCCATCAATAACCCATGAGATGAAACTTTAGAAAAGGAAAGCACAACAAAAGAGAGGCAGATTATGTTCAGTTCCCAAATACTATACACTAAAAACACTAAATCTAAGCAGTAATGAGCAGTTAGAAAGCTAAAAATAACAGCCTGAAGAGAAAGTACCAGCTGTACCTGCCAGAGGGCTCAATGTAGAATTCATCCTCAAAGTCAATTTGGACAGCTTCTCCATTAGGCACAGTTATGACCCAGATACAGTCAATGTTCTGGGGGTAGTTCTGAGGATAGTTGGGTGAAGTGATATACCCTGGAGGATCATTATCATTCAGCTCAATAAAGCCTCCACACGCTGCGGAAACAGAGAGAATAACTTGTATATTGGAGCACTTTGCAATATTGACCAGCATTACTTATTGCATCAAGTCTATATCATCCGATCCTTGATAGTAAAGACATAAATTCATTAAGTCGATTCAATTAACAAAGTTTATTAGTTAAAACAAAGGATTGTTAAAGTGGTATCACTGGTATAGAAACAGTTTCAGGCGCTGTGTGAATTTACAGTAGTAAAAGTCTGAGCACAGCATTAAGTGTGTTGGCTATCTGCCTTCATCAGAATGCTTTGAGAACTGTGACTTGATCTAATTATCATAACCTGGCACCAGTGTACACAACAGTGAAGTTGGCCCAGGTGGAGCCATGTGTCCCCCAGTCGCAGCTACACATCACCACACTACAGACATCACTAACACAAAAGCAGTAAAGACAAACAGCTATACCATAAATGCTAACAGCACATACATTTCACAAGAGAGAAACTTTTCATGTGATCAGTTGCAATGAAGAGGAGGAGGAGAAGGTTAAAGGGCAGTAGATAATAGCAAAACCAAATAATAGGAATAAAAGGAAATATAGTTTATTATTTAAGTTGCACCCTTGTAACTTTAGATTTAACTTTTGTTCAATGAAAGATGAAAAGTCGATCTTTACATTGAGCCCCATTATGAGCTAGCTCTAAGGCTGGATTACTGTGATACTGAAGAAACCTCAAAAACACGATTCTCAGGATTTATCATTTTTTCTGATTTCTAAGTGGATTTCTAGATGTTTATTCACTAGGGATATGGAGACAAAAAATATCCTCAAAGTGTGTATCATGTCTGTGTTCAGATACCTAATACAAGAATTAGGTAGAAAATAGATTTGATTTCTTAAATTAACTTAATTATTTGTAGAACAATACATAAAATAGGAACACCTGTATGTTATATCATTATATAATATATAATTGTGTAGATCAGATTATATGGTGATTTTAAAGCTGTAGTTTATAAAGTAGTGAGGTGGATGAAATACACCTTTTCACATACAGTAATTCAGTCCACTACATCACTACCACAAAGTACATTCTCAAACTACTGACTCAACCCACAAATAACTGCACTAGCATCAACAAAAACAAAACATTAATAAGTAAGGTAACTGGTATAACTGCTGTTTCATTTGCATTGTATGGCATTGTACAGGTATTTCCACTCTTTCTTTACCAACTACATGTATTATAAGATTAGAAGTCAAACTGGACAGTACAGCATTAAATACATCACCAATCCTAACTCATTTAGTTGCTCTTCTTCCCTCCATTGAGTTCTTCTATAACAAAGTTCTGTAAAGGCTGAGCTAATCAGAGAAAATACTATAAGTACTTTGGTGAATTAGCATATTCAAATTTCTGATGAAACAGAGCAGAAAACTGAGCTAAATAACATTATCCATTTAACTAAACTGAGATTTACTATTTTTCAGGATTTTAACTTCTTTTCTCTGAGCCTTGTTCGCCCTGCCTGCCTTTTTTTTTTTTTTTTTTTTTTTTTTTTTTTTTTTTTTTTTTTTTTTTTTCTGCTTCACTGGCCCAATTTATGTAGAGGCCCACCAGGAAACTGTCATAGTTAGCCACACCTCTCTCCTGACCCTAGTGTGCTCTCCTTTCCCTGTGTTCATTGTCTGTCCTCTGTTCATTGCTGTGAGTGTGTACTGGTCTGGGTCCATGGTCCGCCCTCCTGCTGCTGATCACTGACACACCTGACGTCCATCATCCAGTCAGTCTCCACAGTATATCTACCAGGCTCTACAACACTACCAGCGCCAGATCGTCTCCGTACACTTATACGATACCTTTGTCATGGCTCCTAACTCAACCAAAGTTAAGTTGTAGTTATTCGCTATTGTTGTCTCTTTGTAACTCTGTCTGACTCTGCCACAGAGCTATTCCCTGCCGTTGATCAGCCACGGTATCCTCCCCGATCTCTGCAAGGCTGCCTGCCTGCCTGTTCTGCCTGCCACACTAGCTGAGCAAGCTTCCTTTCCTGCCCTGCCAGCCTCACCACACGAGTAAGCTGCCGTGCCGGTTCTGTCCATCACGCTACACGAGCCAAGCCAGAACCTACAGAATCAGAATCAGAATCAATAAAGTATTTCTGATTCTGATTCAGAAACGGCTAGGCTCCAGGGATGGAGACGGTGAGTGTAGGTTCTGGCTTGGCTCGTGTAGCGTGATGGACAGAACCGGCACGGCAGCTTACTCGTGTGGTGAGGCTGGCAGGGCAGGAAAGGAGTTGGAGTTTCTCCTAGGACCGGGCCTACTTCACCCTCTAGCTACAGTGGACTACACCGGATTTGCTGCTCTGGAAGAGCGCATATCCACCTGTGATTGCTTGCACAGTTTTAATAAAAACTGTTGCTATCACATTCCAAGTACGACTTCCATGTGTTCTGCAATTGGGTTCTTAGATCGTGCACTACGACAGAAATCTCCAGGTACTCCTGTAGCCATTCGACGATCAACAATTCAAATAGTAACATTGTTGTAAGTCTTTGGTCACTGATAAAGTCATCGATTATGACACTGCTGTGTGATCATCAACCATGTTGATCTTGTGATGAATTCTACTGTGACAGAAGAAATAGAAAAAAGGAGTGGTGGCTGTACCCAGACTGTGGGCTTCAAAGGTCATCTTGAAGCCGCTGGCCTCATTACTGGTATCAGATGCGAAGTGAATAAAGAGGTGGTTGTCAGTAGTCTGGAGGAGGGACGGCAAACTTGAACCACAGAGACGTTCCCGCAGTAGTGGAGATGAACCATCTGGACCATTCCTGAGCTGTGGAGACAGCAGTGAATATGAAATAAACAATTTACCAACTGATCATTAATAATGAATCCCACACCTCAGAGAAGTAAAGAAAATACAGTTTTACCTGAATAGTTCTATGTAATAAAAAGTATTACTAAATTTTATAACTGAAAGTGGTTGATCCTAATTCCGGGTGACTTCCTCATTCACGTTGACAGCTGCAAATTTGACTGTAGGCTCGTAGTTGATTTCAATAGTGGTTTTAAGCATGGTTTTAGTGATCTTAATCGTTTTATAACCATTTTTTATTTTGTTTTTACTTTTTATCTTATGTATTTCATGCCTGGTGTCATATGATGTGTGGTATGTGGACCCAAATGCAGAAGATCAGGAAGCGGGATGAGGTAGCTGGATGACCACAGTGTTTATTGGGTGAAGTGGTTTACAAGCAGGTACAGGCAGACAGGCGGCAAACAGGTAATAGGCAGATACAGGTCCAAGTAATTGGTAATGGGTTACCGGCTGGCATTGGTGGAGTCCAGTGAGGCTAAACAAATCCAACAGGCAAAGTCCAGAATCCTGACATGGTCCAAGGGAGACAAAGAATCCAAACCACAGAACTCATGGTAAGAATGCCGGGACACTGGGCACGGGAACGAGGTACAACGAACAGTGCACCTAACGGTGACACACACAGAAGACAGGAACAACCCCAGACAGGAACAACAATGATCCGACACTGAACAAAGGAAAAGACCTGGACTAAATACCCTAAGGGAGGTGAGACAATGAGACACCGGTGCAAACAATCAAGGAAGGGCCAACAATCAAAACTGGAGGGAAAGCAAACAAAGACAGGAATTAAAACCACAAGACACACAAGGAGAGGAACACAGTACAAAATAAATCAATCAAACTTTATTTCTATAGCACCTTCCAACAACCAAACAAAATAAAACAGGAAGTGACAAAACCTCAAACTACAACACCGAGGTCCTTTTCTCAGCATTTCCTTTCGAGTGACAAGGATATCATCTTCCAGCTTGACCCCGAACTCCCAGGTCACTTGAACCAAAGTGGTGGTTAGAAACTACAAGAAGAGCAACCTCCAGGTGATTTCACCTCTGGTGCTCAACCTCTCCAACCACTTCAGAGCTCTACCCAGGAAAGCGCCAGTCCACCCAGGAGATATACCCATGTCTGCTGCCGACGTAAACCTACACTGTCCTGCTGCTGGTACTACTACTGCCAGCACTTTGCCCAGTCCCTCGCTGCCTTGATTGGGCTCTGGTGCGGATGCTACTCCAGTGCCTTCAGCTGCCACTGCAGGTGTCCCACCTACGGCCGCTGCTGCTCCTGCTACATCCAGCCCCTCGCCGCTATCCCTGCTGCCAGCTGTGCCCTGCCGGGTTTGTCTACCAAGGGAAAACAGGCGGACTACCGAGGTGCATCCCGGGACTGTGGTTTCCCCCATGGGAAGAGGACCCAGAGGGGACACCCTGAACGAGTCTCCCTCCTGTCTTATTGTAGGCTCATCCATGGTCCGGCAAGTCTATGGTAAATGGTAAATGGACTGTACTTATATGGCGCCTTTCTAGTCTTTCTGACTACGCAAAGCGCTTCAGTCTATTGTCCTACCACAGAAACATTTTGTTATCCCAGTGCTCAGGTGCTCCACAATAATTCCATGCTCCATAAACTGCTTCGGGATAACCCTTCTGCATCCTCAGTGGTCACACATGTTGGATCTAATGACATCAAGCTTCAACAATCCAAAAAGTTGAAGGATGACTTTAAAACTCTGGCAGACAGTGTGTTATTTCCGGACCCCTGCCGGCCCCTTGGTTCGGAGATGTGAAATTCAGCCATATGCATGAGCTGCATATCTGTCTGAAATGACTGACCTGTGCAATGGGCATTCCTTTTGTGGAAGCGACCGGACCTATTTGCACAGGATGGACTTCATCTCAACAGAGAAGGTAAACGACTATTAGTACACATTATACAGTAGATCTCACACTGAAGTCCTGTAAACCGTCAAACGACTGACATCCACGTCATGTAGCAACCAGGTGTAGTTCAGTCACTTCGCCAAGTCAGTCCGTAACAATACCCTCCTGTTCCTACCACAATTCTACAGTTGTGAACATTGAAATATTCTCCATTCTTGTTATAGTCAGCTGTCGCAATGACACAAGGAAATATAGGGGTACTCCTCACAACGGCACAGTCTCGAACATTATTGTCGCACTGATCATTCATCAAGACGTTTTATATTAATGATTTTATTTCTGAACATGGCCTTAGCTTTTTATTTTTAACTGAAGCCTGGCTGAGGTCAACTGCTTCAGTTACGTTGTTGGAGTCTTCTTCTAATTTCACCTTTTTATACTCCACTAGACAAACTAAAAGAGGGGATGGGATTGCCACTATTTTCTCTAGTAATTTTACCTGCACTCAATGCTCTTTTGGCAGTTTTCTAACATTTGAATACTTACCAATGGTTTTCAAAGTACAACAACCTGTACTCACTGCGACTGTCTATTGCCCCCCAAACATGATAGCAACTTCTTAACTGAGTTTTATGATTTTATGTCCATTGTTCTTACCAGTCATGATAAAATCATTTTACTTGGTGATTTTAATTTTCATGTCAACAATTACACTGTTTGAGGGCTTTGGATTTTTTAGATCTTGTTGCTAGTCTCAATCTTGTTCAGCATGTTTAGAGTGCCACCCACATTCATGGAAATACACTGGATTTAGTTATTACAAGGGATATTGATGTTGACATTTCATCTATTGCCAAGGTTCCTGTCCATTTTTAACACCACTCTCTCTGAATCACATGACCGTCCAGAGACTGTCACTCGGAAACGTAATATTAACAATGAAGTTATTGACAAATTTTCAAATCTGGTGAATACCTTTCCTCCATTCACCACTGGCTCAGTTGATGATCTTGTGGACAATTTAAATGATAAATTAAGATTCTCAATAGATACAGTTGCTCCTGCACAAACAAAAACAAGGCAATTCATTCGCAAATCACTGAGGCAAACTGCTACAGTTTGTCAGCTGAAGAGAAATTGTTAAAAAGCTGAGACGGTGGAGGAAAAGCAAACTACATGTTCACTTTGATATTTTTAAGGATCAAGTTAAAATTTACAATAATGCAGTCAGGAAAGAAAGACAAGCCCATTTCTCAAAGATTATCTCAGAAAACCAAAATAATCACAAGGTGCTTTTTTCCATTGACAGTCTTCTAAATCTATTGCCTGCTCTCAGTCTTTATAATAACTCATCAACTCTTAGATGCAAAGAATTTGCTTCATTTTTTAAAAGATAAAATAGTCTCTATTAGAGCCGGCATTATAAAGAGACACTCAAATGACCTGGGATCTCTCTGCTCCTGGTCCCCACCTTATAATGTCAGAAGATGCCATCAGTAAAGAAATTAGCAGGATGACGTCTTCCACATGTTTCCTAGACCCCATCCCAACCAAGCTGTTTAAATCCTGCTCCCATAGCCTCTCCCAAGAAACAAGTATAATAAACTCCTCTCTTAATTTAGGTATCTTCCCCACAGCTTTCAAGACTTCACTGGTAAGACCTCTCCTCAAGAAATCCAATCTAGATCACTCTGAACTAAGAAATTACAGACCCATTTCTAATCTGCCTTTCTTTGGTAAACTTTTATAGAAAATTGTTTTTAATCAACTACTTGTTCATCTAAACAACAAAGGCATTTTAGATTCCTCAAGGAAGCATTCTCAGCCCAGTTTTGTTTTCAGTATATGTGCTCCTACTTGGAAACATTATTAACCATCACCATGTTGACTACCATTTTTATGTTGATGACACACAATTGTACATCTCTGTCTCGCCAAATGACCCCAGTGCACTACATGCTGTCATTGCCTCTCTCTCCGACATTAATGTATGGATGGGTAAAAACTTTTTAAAGCTAAATGAGAAAAAAAACAATATTCTATTAATAGGACCAAAAGCAGCACGAAAAAAACTGCACTCAATGCTTGGTGGTCTTAGCATACAGGTTAAATCTAACATCACAAACCTGGAAGTGATTTTAGATTCTGATTAAAATTACATTTCTCATTTTAACAAGGTCATTAAACATAATTTTTCCATCTCAGAAATATTGCCAAAGTCAGACCTTTTTTAACCCAGAAAGATGCTGAAATACTTGCTCATGTTTTTATTACGAGCCGTTTAGACTACTGTAATTCACTTTTTACTGGATTACCCAAAAAGTCTATAAGAAAACTACAGCTAGTAGTGCTCTGTGGCCAGAGTCTTAACTAAAACAAAGACAATGGATCGCATCACCCCAGTACTTAAGACACTGCACTGGCTACCTGTATCTTTTAGAAATGATTCTAAAGTTCTTTTACTTGTTTATAAAGCATTAAATGAGCTGGCTCCTCCCCACATCAGAGACTTTCTATCATTTTATGTTCCAGCCAGATCACTAAGGTCCTCCATTGCTTTTCTTTTAAATGTTCCTTATGTGTCCCATGAAAGTATGGGTGAAAGTGCCTTCTCTTCCTATGCCCCTAAACTGTGGACCTCACTGCCTCTGGATATTAGAATGACAACCTCTCTCTGTATTTTTAAAAGGAAAATAGACCTATGTTTTTAATCTGGCTTTTACTTTTAATATGGTGTAAAGTTGGTTCTTTACAATTTTTGTCCCCTCTTCCAAGAGGCTTCATTTGCTCTACTGACTGGTGGGGTGTTCCCAGGCATTTCAATCTCACTTGGTCATTACCATGTTGAGCTGAGGTAACAACAATATCAGGGCACCACTGTAGGTAGGTAATAGATGTCCCCTTCACTCCTCTTTCTTTCAATATCTGTATTCTCTCCACTAACCAGATAGAGAGGATAGAAGGTTTATCTCAGGTGGTTTGAAAGAGAAATGAGGGAGGACACCTACAGTTTGTGACACCTGTGCCACACTTCTCAGTGTACTTTACTTTACTTTAAATGCGAGAATGCATTGCTCCGTGTAAGTTCAAGTTCAAACTTTATTATGAACCCAGAGGGAAATTAGCAGGCTAAGAACAACACAGCAATAGACAGCACACAGGTCAATACAAAAGTTAAAAAGACATAGTCAAACACATATCACAGTGGGTTGTAGTCTACGGTAAAGTAAAGTGCATTACAGTAAAGCACTTTACCCTAGTGTAATGATCTCTCCTTTCATCCACCTGCTTCACTGTTACTCTCCCACTGTAGTCTTTGTTATGCAAGTGTGTTCTTGTAAAAAGCCGATTAGAAACCCAGTTAACCATATACATGACCAAGAAACAGACATTCTCTGGGTTTCTCTAATCCCCTACCCCGATTAGAGAAACCATCTTACTGAAGAAAGCCAACTGTAACCCTTGTACTTAAGTGCTTATTAACGCACTGATTGTGGTCTTGACAAACCTTTCCCAGGCAGTTTAACTCCAATTCACACTTGTTTTCACAAGTGTACTTCAGTTCATTTGGTCCGTGTGTGGTTGTTACATTTAACTTGAGTAGGATCACACATGCAACACACTTATGTATCAGAGAAAATCGCTGCGTTCACGTGCTGACACACATACTGTACGTGTTACCGTGGTTACTAAATGTCATTTGTGGTGTGGACCGAGACACATCTTTTCAGGCGGTCTTAATCCAGTTGTTTGGTCCTTGCCAGTTTGACAGCTTTCACACTGGCCCAAATGAAGCAAATTAAATGTGCAAATGCACTGGAGTTCATTTGAACTGAACCAAACATGTTAACATGTGACAACTATCATGACTGCCACAGGACCTCACCTCAACACATAATTTACCTCAATGACCTTCATGTGATGTCAACGTGTGGCCCAAAGACTTAGAAAAACCTCAGTAGAACTGCTGAAGTCTCTGGGCTGAGTGGCCCTGACTTAGTGATATTCTGTGACTGATTGACTGACTGTGATGATTAAGCTTGGAATTATGCTTCTCCGACAATATGCATAAACGTCTCCAAAGACCCACACAGAGAAGGGTGTTATGGGTAACCATACGCCGCAGAGGCCGACATACACACCTCCAAAATCTTAACTCTGCGTTGTGCGCACCTGCGAGTTAAGCAATTTGATTGCTTGATTCAACTCCAGTTGGGAGGTGGGTTTGAAATGGAGACGAAAACAAATGTACACGTACTACATACAAGTATAAAAGACATCAGCATGCAAACATATCCGAGCGACCCCCATGCATGTTTGCCTGCGTGCAGCCCGGATAAGTATAATTCCAGACGCCTGACACAAGGTTAATGTGTGTTTAAAAGGGCAACAGGGTTCATAATTATTTCATGTTAATGGAGCAGTTTGAGGCTGTACGCAGGAACAGTTTGAACGTCATAATTCCTATTTTGGACAACTTGTAAGCAATTGAAAATCTTAAGTTGATGCTAACTTGCAAAACTAAACTGTCACTTGTAGCAGTATGGATCTGGTTTTGAACTAGTATTAATAATATACAGATTTTGCTATCCATATGTTGTTTACCTCCAGGTAGTCTCCTGAGCTGCATCCAGTTCCATAGCCTTGAATCTGGAAGGGGCTCTGGAAGGTGACAGAAACCCTGAAGCCAGGCGTCACCATCACATGCCAGTTACAGTTCAGACCAGGCAGGTAGTTCTGGGGGTAGCGGGGACTGCTCAGCACGCCCCTGTCTACATGCAGGAGGCCACCACAACCTGAAAAGACAAGTATTATTATTATTATTAATATGATTAAATATTGTTGTAGAGTAGTGGCAGTAGTAGTGTGTGACAGGAAATGTGTGGAAAAAGAAAGGGATATGACATGGGAGACAAGGTTACTGTCCACCATTGAATGTCAAATGGATGTTAAATGCTGAATGACCAAAAACTTTCTACAGTTAAATGGGAGTAAAGATGTCTGTAATCATTTCCTATTTACTACATGTATATAGTGCATTGTATTTACTGTGTGTCCATGGCAAGTACACTATTGTCCGCTAACAATCAAAGATTTGTACGTGTCCAAAAGGGTCATCATCATCTTTAGTTCCTTTTGTACTATTCATTCTTGATCACTGTAACTTCATTGCTTTTTCTATGAGGGAGTCAGTCATCATCTCATCTGCAACTTGTCCAAACTGCAGCAGCAAGACTCCTCACTGGCGTCTCACTTATATGTGTTGCATATGCACAAAACAGGCCTTGAAAGATGCGTATGCCACTTCCCATGGAAAAAAGTTAGTAAAAATCTTTTAACTGGAGGGGGGGGTTGCTTGGCAACTGTTCCTGGCGAATTGTTGTTTTGTTTTGACTGGTATGAAAAGTTTGGATACCCCGGGCATAAAGACTGGAAGCTAGTCTGGCTCTGTGCAAAGTTTTAAAAATCTGCTATCACTAATTAACACGTTATATCTTGTTTGTTTAAGCCACACACAAACCAAAGAGTAAAAACGACAAGTTTCTTGGCCATGCCACTAACTTCCTGGAGTCTCTGCTGGTTGCCTGGCAACCTAACAGTCATGACAAGACTCCTGGTGGGCACTGCATTGAAGGGCTTCATTTTTTTCCCTTTGAATCCATCTTCTCTGACTGCAGGACAAACCAAAACAGTCGCTGCTGCACACTGAGCAGAGAGGTATTCCTGCCTTTAACTGACGCTTACTGGCATGTCTCGAGTTTTTTGTTTTAGAATACTGAGAGTAACAAATATATATGGTGTTTATCAATTTGCTTCTGGTGTATGACCTCTGGAGTAGGAGGCATTAAAGCCTCGGCCAGTAACGCTGCTGTCTGAGGAGAAGTGGATGAACATGGAGTCTCCTGTTGAGTGGAGAGAACCTGGAGGATCTCGACCACACACACTGGCCAGCATGGGGGATAGACTGGCTGCACCTGGGAACACACACAGGCACACAGAAGGGAATCATAAGATGTCCAGAAAAACAAACAGACTTACCACAGCAGCGTATGTATATATTTTCACTAAAAATATACCAAAGACTCCATTCAGGTTTGGTTTGTGGTGTCTCATGGTAATGGGTTTAATTATGGCTCTACAGAAAAGGCTTTTCCTTTCTTTTTTCTTTTTTTTCTCGGCATTTTGCTTTGTTTTGACAGTACAGTAAACAGACAGGAAAGGCAGGGGAGAGAGGGGATTGACAATGAAATCAGGTCTCCAGGTCCACTTTGTGGCTATTAACGTTATTGCTCTTTTATAATAGGACGGTGAAGGATGCAAGAACATGTTCTTTCTCTGCACTTATTTCTGCCCGTCAGCACAACCCCAGATTCCTATTTAAGTAAATACTCTTAAGTCTGCCCAATCCTGCCTTTTTAGATGTGGATCACCCGCTCAGGGATTCTTTGAGCAATTTTTCTGCTGTTACTCTGCCTGAACTTGCAGACATCATGTCTCTTATGAGAGTGTCCTCCAGCCCTCTGGACAAAATCCCAACTAGGTTTTTATTGGAAGTTATGGATTGTATTGCGCCCCTTTTGCTAATTATTTTTAACAACTCGCTGTCTACTGGCTGCATCCCTGATTACTTTAAAACAGCTTGTGTCCAGCCAGTCCTAAAAAAACTTGGGCTTGATCCCACCCTCCTGGACAACTATTGTCCAATCTCCAAACTGCCTTTTATTTCCAAGATTCTCAAAAAACTTGTATCTAAGCAGCTTCTTGCTGCTGTGGAAAACAATAATACCTTTGAAAAGTTCCAGTCTGGCTTTCGTCAACACCACAACACCGAGACAGCCCTTCTCAAAGTCACTAATGACCTTTTAATGAATGCAGGCGCAGGCATGTGTTCAATTCTTGTGCTGTTGGACTTAAGTGCTGCCTTTAACACAATTGGACTGAGGGACTGGGTGGGCATATCTGGCACTGCACTAGACTGGTTCTCATCTTATCTGTCCAATAGGAAATTCTGTGTCAGCATTAATAACTTCATGTCATCCTTTTCCCATATCAAGTACGGTGTGCCTCACGGTTCAATTCTGGGACCAATACTGTTCTCCTTATACATGCTTCCTTTGGGTGATGTCATCCGCAGACATGGTATTTCTTTTCATTGTTATGCGGATGACACACAGTTGTACCTCCCTGTCAAGCCCACTGACCTTAGTACGCTGAGTTCTCTGCAGGACTGCCTGTCTGACATAAAAAATTGGATGTCGATACATTTTTTTCAGCTCAACTCAAATAAAACTGAAATCCTTGTTATTGAGCCCCAACACATCACTAAACAAATACTGCCATCTACTGATAACCTGTCACAACATATCAAGCCTGTTGCAAGAAATCTTGGTGTCCTGTTTGATAACAATTTGTGTTTTGAGCAACATATCACCAAGCTTGTCCAATCATGTTTTTCTCACCTCAGAAACACTGCAAAAATCCGATCTATTTGAAATTTTATTTGCACCCATACAACCACTCTGTATGTTACATACGTGAGAATGAGGGTGCTTGGGTTCGTTGTAGTTCAGGTGGATACCACAAAGGTGCACCTAATGAGTTTCTACTCAATTGTAAAACCTTTTGACAGGAATATTTAACAATAATGAGACCCAGAGATGGTTTTTAGTTTAGAAAATAAATGGGTAAAACCCTTGTTTAATGAATCAAAAGGATTTGGCAAATGAAATATAAAACTTCCCCTAAAACACAATATAAAAGTCCCTAATTATGACAAAATGTACAAAAATAAATAACCAAAAGATATCCCAAACAATTAAATAATAATCTTAATCCCTTTAAATAAACGTTTACATTTTAATAGTCATGTCACTGGGTTTTGAGAATAAGAGGGATCAATCATAACCCACCCAGTTTCCCTTACACTATAATACCCGAATTTACCACTGGGCTACATATTGATGCAGAAACTGTATGTGCAGCAACAGTCTGTTCACTTGTCTTAATCTAAAAACTCTGAAACGACTGCAGACTGTACAGAACTCAGCTGCTAGGCTGTAAACCAGGACCGAGAGGTTCGACCACATAACACCTGTTTTAGCCTCTTTACATTGGTGACCCTGTTTGTTTTAGGATTGATTTTAAGATCTTGTTGATTACTTTTAATGGCTTCATGGCTCCAGACTATATTTTAGACCTTGTAATCCCTTATGAACCTTCACGTAGTTTGAGCTCTTCGGGCAGGGGTCTCCTGTCTGTTCCTGAGTCCAGGATGAAAACTAAGGGGGACAGAGCTTTTGCCATCAGGGCCCCGAGGCTCTGGAACAACTTGCCCAAAGAAATTAGGTTGTCTGAGTCAGTGTCTTCGTTTAAGTCTCGTCTCAAAACACATTTTTATTGGAAAGCATATCCTGATTTTACCTAAACTGTTTATTTTATTGGTTTTGTGTATTTTATGTATTTTATTTCTTTATAATTCATCATTCACCATGGTATTTTATTTCTCTTGTTGTGAAGCACTTTGTAGGTTGTTTTGATAAGTGCTCTATAAATTTTATTATTATTATTAAGTTACCGGGGTGCCCTGGGAAAAGGCTTTTCATCTGTAGTCTAACACAACAAAGTATTGCCTTGGGGATGTCTCTCCCATTATTTAACTGGACATCAAAAGCCCCTACCTTCTTTACTTCTGTTACACCTAAGTGGTGCTTCCAAAACTGTTGTTTTTATGTTTTTTCTTTTAACTTGTTTTTAAAAAATGTTTTAATCAAGCAAGAAAACGGACAACAAATGCAAACAAAAACAGCATAAACATGCACAGACATCCACCATACATTGAATCCACAGTAGCTACAATATCAGTAATGTTACTTATGGTATGTGATACATGCTTAAAGGTACAATGTGTAATTCCTGGCCACATGCTCCAAACAAATAATGAGCAGCATTTCACCTCCTCCCACCCCCTCTCCCCTCATCAAGAGATTGACAAGCCCTCACGGCAGCTCTACTTCTTTGTCCTCTCATATTGGGCTGAGGGCAGACTGGACAGTGACTCACTATCGCCTCTTGAGGTACAAGTAGTATTACAACACAGGACGGACCGGGGCTAGCTGGGTAGCAAGCTAACGTCAGTAAATATCTCTGCAACACAATACATAGACGTGACATAACGTCAGAACTGTTACTTTCTGTTGATAATGTTAGTTAGTTTTTTGAATGTTTAAACTAAAATTCTAGCCATATCTTACCCATTGGATCTTTAATATTCATAGTTTAAATAGAGAACTGCTACTAAATAAGCCAAAAATGTTTTTTTGGCCTGACCCATTTACTGTATATACACATTGTATCTGGAGAATTTGATCGTTAGTATAAATGTAATTAAAACTCAGACGGCCTCTCGTGGTTTGGAAATCCAACCACTGCTGCAATGCTGACTTTACTGCAGATTTCACTTCACTCTAATAGCCACGCGACCAAATTCAGTCATTTTACAGCGTCAGCAGCACAACATATAGGCAAACATATGACATACCTCATAAGGCCCCTGCCTGAACTCCATGGCCAATTACAAAAAATTACAATTTAAAAATAAAAATTTTAAGTCTCCAAGACCAGGCTGAGATAATTCTGATGACATTGTCAGGATTATTTTCCTCCTCTAGAGCCACAAAAGACATTAGACAACTGCTTGATGTGTAAAATCAGTGAAAACACCAGTCAATACCAGATCGACAGCTACTTACAGTGCAAAAGGTTTTGTTGTTTCTTGTCACTGTCTCATCCTGTAGGGTTTCATGGCTTACCATCTCTGATGACAAGGCTGTCAAAGTAGCAGGTGGGGTAGTCCTCCATGTCCAGAGACAAGAGGTTAAACTCTACAGTCGAGTCTGGAGAACGTATCAACCAGGTACACTCCTGGTTAGGAGGGTAGTTTTCAGGCCAGCCAGGAGAATAGAGGAAGCTAGGAGTCTCCCCTGTCATTAGCACTCCACCACATGCACCTGACACACACACACACAGAAAAAAAAAAACCCAACACAGGTTCATTCAGATGGTGCACATGCAATACCGAAAAAGACCATGCAATCATAACTGTAGGAACATCCATCTATAAGATTACATACACATGTGATTAATTAACTGTACCTTTGGTTCAGAGTGAATTGGTTGGACATTCATGTACTTCATGAATGTCATTTTCCCTTTCACTTTCTATTTACTCAGTCAGGAAAGCAATGTATACATATAATCAAATCAAGTACACAAATTCCTTGGCATGTATTGCTGCCCAAGCATATACACATATAAACAAAACAGACAAAACCATATTCCACGTCCATTTAGTGTAAGGGAAACGCTTAGTGATCTACTCTAATAAAAGTTATTGCTGGTCAATCACAACCAAAATACATGCGAAGGGGAGGCCATTCTTTCACAAACTCATCTATGGTTCCTTCCTCCAGATTGGCCGTATGTGCGACTGTGAGCATGACTGGTTGTCTGTCTCTATGTGTCAGCCCTGTGATTGAGTGATTGATAGCGTCAATTAGAAGTATTAATTTTGTTTATTAGCTGTTTCCTTGTGCACTTAAAGGAATTTGGCTTTGTACTTTTGTTTGTTTGTTCTGTATTAATTTGTATTTGTTTTACTTGCAATTGGCATACTGTACTGTAGATTCTTTGTCTTATATGTTGTGATTATGTAAAAGGGCTCAAAGGGACTGTTTTGTCTGACCTGGTGTGATAGTGGGTGGTGGTCCAGAGTCCTGGACAGCGGTCCATTCCACGAGGAAGCCTCGTCCTCCCACCACTGAATCCGACTGGAACTGCAGGGTGACAGTGCTTGCAGAACTTCTTAGGGGAGGGGGCAGGGCCAGACCACAGAATGAGCCAATGGGGTAGTAATGAACATCAGGGCCATCAAATATCTGGAGAGAAACAAGGGCAGAATGGATGACACCTCCCTGGGCTGTTCTCTTTCCTCTCTTCCACATCCTGTACTCTAATGACACAGTTAAAGTGACCCTGTTGTCCAATAGTTAATTATTTTTTAAACTGGTGACAAGAAGCCTCTTTAGGACTAAATGTAACAAAGACCAAGAATAGCATGTGTAACTGGGCATGATAATAGTTTGACAGTCATACCAACATGATCTGTAAGAATAGCCAGCAACATCTTTTTTGTTTGAGAAGGCTGGCTGAGTTTCATATCAACCCATCTTTGATGCCACTGTTTTATAGATTTTGTATCTCAACCTTTATTTATTAGCATGCCTCTCTGTCAACTGTCAAATTCAATAATGTTCCAAATAGGATGGTACATTGATGAACATTTTGATAACATTTACAGTGTGTGGATACCAGCTCACAGAGGGATTAAGCAAAACAGGCTCTGAAGCATGAGGAGATCATGGACATCTCATTGAGTAAATCTGAAGCAAAAGGAATAATCACAAGAAACATCATTAAAGAGTGGCAGCAATACTGGGATACAGGAAACACAGGACAACACCTTTGTGCATTGCAGCGAGAAGTGAGGACAGTTCAAAAGAGCACCAAAGAAGAGAACATCTTGACAAGGCTGAGGGTAGGACATACCAGACTTAATAAAACACTGCACTTAATAAACAAAAATCTCTCAGGGTTATGTGAGGGAAATCAGGAATGTTGGAGTGGAACGTGAAGTTAGCGACACCAGTGACCATAGTCAAATGTATTCCTGGGGCCAGAGCAGGCAACGTTAAATCCTATTTAAAACTGCTGGCTCAGGATAAACGTAAATACAGTAACATTGTTATTCATGTCGGCGGTAACGACTCCCGATTACGCCAATCGGAGGTCACTAAAGTTAATGTTGAGTCTGTGTGTACATATGCAAAGACAATGTCGGACTCCATAGTTTTCTCTGGGCCCCTGCCAAACCTGACCAGTGATGACGTGTTTAGCCGCATGTCTTCATTCCACCGCTGGCTGTCGAGGTAGTATCCAGCAAACGATGTAGGCTTTGTAGATAATTGGGGGACTTTCTGGGGAAGACCTGGTCTGATTAGGAGAGACGGCATTCATCCCACTTCATCTAGAAATCTGTGTAGTGGACCTAAACCATGACAACTCAGAGTTGAGACCAGGAGAGTTGCAGCCCTACACACCTCTGCACTTTCATTAGAGCAGTTACCCACCCAAAACTCCTTACTGACGGTGTCTGCCCCCCGACCACTTAAAAGAATAAAACCAAAAGTTAACAGAAGAGGAGTTATACATACCTAATCAAAAACGCCGAAATAGCACAACAAAATAGGAGAATTAAATGTGGAACATCAGACATCAGATCTCTATCATCTAAAGCTGTACTGGTGAACAAATTAATATCAGATTATCATATTGACTTATTTTGTCTTACTGAAACCTGGCTGGGTCATGAAGAATATGTTAGCCTAAATTAATCCACTCCAGCCAGTCATATTAATACTCATATTCCTCGAGGCACCGGCCGAGGAGGTGGAGTTGCAGCCATCTTCGACTCAAGCCTATTAATCAACCCTAAACCTAAACTAAATTATAACTCATTCAAAAGCCTTGTTCTTAGTCTTTCAAACCCAACCTGGAGTTTTTATCAAGTTTAGTCCTTAAAACAGATAAAGTAATTATTGTAGGTGAATATTCATGTGGACGTTAAAAATTATATCCTTAGTACTGCATTTATCCCATTATTAGATTCGATTGGCTTTTGTCAGAGTGTACATGAAGCCACTCACTGTTTTAACCACACCCTCGACCTTGTTCTGGTATATGGCATTGAAATTGAACATTTAATAGACTTTCTACAGAATCATTTATTACTTCATTAATAACTTTTGAACTCCTATTACTGGACTACATGCGATTAGGCAAAAACTCCTACACTAGATGTTTATCTGATAGTGCTATAGCTAAATTTAAGGAAGTGATTCCATCTGCATAAATCCTATGCTAATTTTAGTCCCCCAAGAAATTGACCATCTTGTTGATAGCGCTGCAGGCTCACTGCGAACGACACTCAATTCTATCGCCTCTCTAAAAAAGAAGATAATGAAACAAAGAAGGTTAGCTCCATGGTATAACCCACAAATTAAAGCAAACACTGCAAAAACTTGAAAGGAAATGGCGTTCCAACAACCTGGAAGAATCTCATTTAGTCTGGCAAGATAGTGTGAGAATTAATAATTTAAATGAAGGTTGCTTTTGTACACACATACACACACACAGGGCATGAGGCTTAACAATTCAAAGTACTGTCCTGCAGACTTGCTGACTGGAGGGAAAAGTTGATTAGCTGACGCAAACAGGCTTGCATTTATACAAAGAAACAGGGAGATCAGAAAGAACATCATGTACTGAGGACAGTATGTATTGTAATGACCTTGAGAGGAAAAGTATCAGTTTTGGGGAATGAAGCAGAGACTTTAGCAACTTACAAACAGAGGAAGTGTAGGATTCCTACACTAGGGCGCTGTCTCCACATGAAGGGTGGAATCGTGTGCCAAGAGGCTGTGCCTGCGCACCACCGAAGGGAGAGCTAAGTCTAAACCACAGCTCCTCCCCACATCAGATAGTTGTACATTCTTATTTAAAACTGTGTAATGTTAAGAATAACATTCTTTTTTAGGATGATGACTACAGATTAACAGCTTGCTGGCTGTGGTTTTCTGAATAGAAAAGATCCTTCTACAAGATGCTTTTGAACCTGCAGTGCATTAATAAATGCCAAATTAAGGAATAGCTTCTCTCCAGACTTTTCTCTTGCAAAAAAACGAACGTGCTGACAATAGTCTTAAAACATATAGGAAAGCCCTCCGTAATGCCAGAGCAGCCTACTACTCTTCATTAATAGAGGAAAATAAGAACAACCTCTGATTTCTTTTCAGCACTGTAGCCAGGCTGACAAAGAGTCACAGGTCTATTGATTCATGTATTCCTATAGCCCTCAGTAGTAAAAACTTCATGAGCTATTTTAAAGACAAAATTTTAATTATTAGAGACAAAATTCATCACATCCTGCCATCAACCGGCAACGATTTATCCTTAAAGAGACAGGAACCTTAGAAACAGCTGTAAATCCTGATATATATTTAGACTGCTTTTCCCCTATCAACCTTCTTCAACTAACTTCATTGATTTCTTCATCTAAGTCATCAACCAGTCTCTTAGAACCCATCCCAACTAGGCTGCTTAAAGAGGTTTTACCCTTAGCGCTTCTTTACTGGATATGATCAATCTGTCTTTATTAACAGGCTATGTACCACAGTTCTTTAAAGTAGCTGTAATTAAACCTCTTCTTAAAAAGCCCACTCTTGATCCAGGGGTTTCAGCCAACTATAGACCTATATCTAACCTTTCTTTCTAAGATCATTGACACAGCAGTTTCCAATCAGTTGTGTGACTTTCTAAATAACAATGGTTTATTTGAGGATTTTCAGTCAGGATTTAAAGTGCATCATAGCACAGAGACAGCACTGGTGAAAATTACAAATGACCTTCTAATTGCATCAGACAATGGACTTGTCTCTGTCTCTTGTCTTGTTAGATCTTACTGCTGCATTCGACACCATTGACCATCACATCCTATTACAGAGACTGGAACATTCAATTGGTATTAAAGGAGCCGCACTAAGCTGGTTGAAATCCTATCAGATCAATTTCAGTTTGCACATGTTAACGATAAATCCTCCGTGCACACCAAAGTTAGTCACGGAGTTCCACAAGGTTCTTCAAGGACTGCCTCTTTTCACCTATGCAACGTTGCAAAAATCAGGCACAACCTGACTCAAAATGATGCCGAAAAACTAGTCCATGCATTTGTTACTTCTAGGCTGCAGAGTCTCCAGTTGATCCAGAATGCTGCGGCACGTGTACTGACAAGAACTAGGAAAAGAGATCATATTTCTCCAATATTAGCTTCTCTGCACTGGCTCACTGTAAAATCCAGAATGGAATTTAAAATCCTTCTCCTCACCTACAAAGCTCTTAATGGTCAGGCACCATCATATCTTAAAGATGTCATAATACCATATTACCCGACTAGAATACTGCGCTCCCAGAATGCAGGGTTACTTGTGGTCTCCAAAAGTAGATTGGGAGCCAGAGCCTTCAGTTCTCAAGCTCCTCTCCTGTGGAATTAGGTCCCAGTTTGGGTTTGGGAGGCAGACACCATCTCCACATTTAAGAGTAGGCTCAAGACTTTCCTCTTTGATAAAGCTTATAGTTAGGGCTGGCTTGGGTGAGTCCTGAACCATCCCTTAGTTATGTTGCTATAGGCCTAGACTGCCGGAAGACTTCCCATGATGCACTGAGCCCCCCCCCTCCTCCCCCTCTCCATCTGTATGCATTCTTATCCCATTACTGCATGTTACTAACTCGACATCTTCTCTCTCCCATAGGTTCTGTGCTTTCTCGTTTCTCTCCTCTTTCTTTCTGTCACTTTCAGCCTGTACTTTTGCCTCTGAAGCTGCAGAGTCTGGATCTATGATTGTGGCCTCCTACTGCCCCCATATTCCTGCTCTACAACCGCTACTACAATTATTATTATTATTACTGCCTCAAAAGGAATTTTTTTCACCAAGTCACCAAGTGCATGCTCATGGTGGAAATTGTTGGGTCTCTGTAAATAATATTGTAATCCAGAGTTTCAGATCTTCTGGTTTCCTTTTTAGACTCTCATTAAGCCAAACTACCAGATGTAAAAACTCTTTCATACACTCTGCTACCTGTCAACTAAACTCTGTGAGTTAGTTTTAGTAAAATGGGCTCTTATCTGTTTAACTGCTGCACAACCAATTGCCCTTTGGGGACAAATAAAGTGAAAGTGAGTGATCCACCACTGCTGACAAATCCACGTTTAAGTAGGTGCATCAGTCACAGTGAATGCAATGGGGCAGAGGACTGTGCTTTTGGGACTAGGGGATATGCAGGCTATATGTTGGACCTGCACCCTCCCTCCAGGGAAACAAATGCTGATTTGCTAGGTAGATTGGAAGCACACCAGTCTGGGGTAGTTGGTGTTGATGTGCTTGAGGAGTACATCATGAGCTTTTGCATCACACAACTGTCTGATCCAGAATATGTGGGAACATGTCAAATGCCTTACTGTGTCACAATAACTGAGTAAAAACATGGGAAGATCAATTAAGGTGTCTTGAATCAGTGAAAAAAATTGACTTCTAAGTTTAAAAAAAGTTAAAAATTTATATGGGTGGGTTGACTACAGACTAAGGTTTCATTATTTCTAATGTTTTGTATCTCATCAACTGAAAAATATTTTATCTGCATGTTGATGTGCAATCAATGACTCAGTTGATTACTGTTGCAATGAAGTATGTGAAATAACACATTGCATTTCAATACACTTAGACACAATGGTGCATTCTGCATAATAGGTTAAATCAAGGATAGAATGTGATTTCACAGCACACACAATCTTACTTTGAGCTGGTCATAGTAGCAGTCATACAGGTCTTCAATGTCCATATCCAAGAAGCGAATCTGGATGTAGTTGTCTCCCTCCACAGTTATGGTCCAGCGGTAGTGGGCATTATTGGGGTACGTTCTGGGATACAGTGGGGACGCTATCTGACCAAACTCCCCCACCACATCATTACCATACACTGAGAAACAGTGAGGAAGTAAAAATTAGAGTTCTTGCTCTCTCACAATTTAAGTTTAGTTTTTGTTAGTTTTTTTCTTAATTGGTCAAACTTAACATAATTCATAAAATTAATAAACAGGTGCACACAACACAACTTACATACATTGAGACAATTACATCTGTAAGATATTTGTAAGACTAATGACAACGAGAAGAGGTAAGTGCATGTTAAGAAGATTCAATGGAGCATGTGTTGGTGGCATTCTATGGTGGTGAGTTCAATTTAATTCTCCCTGACCACCAGAGGAGGTGTGTGACACTTAGATATCAATCAAACGCAGGAGGTCTAGTAAAAGTACTCATTATGCATAACAGCCCATTTCAGAATAACGTATCTTAATGGATTATAATTACTGATGCAGTCGTGTAACGCTACATCACTTTAATGCTGTAGCTGGCAAAGGTGGGGCTAATTATATTTATTTTAATAATTTATATACAGCTGGGTAGCTTGTGATCAATAAAGTCTTCTCTTAACCTTTAATAATACATCATAATTTATTTGTTGATTATATTTTGTGTTATTACGTGTATTATTCCAATCCACAAAGTAACTAGCAAATATAGTTATCAAATAAATGTAGTACAGTAAAAAGTACAATATTTGCCTCTGAATTGTAGTGGACTAGAAGTATAAAGTAGTAGAAAATGAAAATAAAGTAGAAGTACCTCAAAATTGTACAGCACTTGAGTAAATGTACTGTGACCTGGGTGCTGCAAGTGACCTGATAATGGAGTCTGACACCCAGCACTCATCTCCTTTTCACCTTCTCACCTAACTGCGCAGGTTGTGTACACTGTATTAACTAGCATTAGCACTTTACCGCCTATTGCTAATAGCCTTGTAACTGATCAGTTGGAGCTATGTTCCGTCCTCCAGAGGCTACAGTGCCGGGACAAAGCTTAGAAGATTTTACTGCAACTTCAGCTACGAAGCAAAGGACTTTTTATGTAAGTAGCCACTTTTATTTCCCCAGTGAACTTACCCTTGCAGCCTGCTAAGTGTTTTCACTTGCTTTGTGTGTATTACAGTGTTTGCTACCTTTGCTTGCTGTTTGTTAAATGGGACATATTATGCTTTTTGTGATTTTCACTCATTTATGATGTTAATGCAACCACAATTGGCACAAGCCAGTGTCTTCTTGTGCCAGTCCCAAGTCTGGATAAATGCAGAGGGTTGTGTCAGGAAGGGCATCCAAAAGACATAAAATACATGCCAAATTAAAAATGTGAATCGTGAAAATGACTTCCATACCGGATCGGTCGGGGCCCGGGTTAACAACGACCGCCACCGGTGCTGGTGACCTACAGGTTACCGGTGGAAATTGGACTACTGTTGGTCAAAGACGAAGAAGGAGAGGAGGAAGGTGTGTTCGTAGGCAGAGAGAGAAGAGGAAAGCTAAGAATGTAGGACTGACAGTAGGGACTTTAAATGTTGGGACTATGACAGGGAAGGCTAGAGAGTTGATTGACATGATGCAGAGAAGGAAGGTGGACATACTGTGTGTCCAGGAGACCAGGTGGAAAGGTAGCAAGGCTAGAAGCTTAGGAGCAGGGTTCAAGTTGTTCTACCATGGGTCAGATAGGAAGAGAAACGGAGTAAGAGTTATCCTGAAAGAGGAGTATGTGAGGAATGTGCTAGAGGTGAAAAGAGTATCAGACAGGTTGATGAGTCTGAAGCTGGAACTTGAAGGGGTGATGTTCAATGTTGTGAGTGGTTATGCCCCACAGGTAGGATGTGAGTTAGAAGAGAAGGAGAAATTCTGGAGTGAGTTAGATGAAGTGGTGAGAGAGTGGTGATTGGTGCAGATTTCAATGGGCATGTAGGTGAAGGGAACAGAGGTGATGAGAATGTGATGGGCTGGTTTGGTCTTCAGGACAGGAACGCAGAAGGACAGATGGTGGTAGACTTTGCAAAGAGGATGGAAATGGCTGTAGTGAACACTTTCTTTCAAAAGAGGCAGGAACATAGGGTGACATATAAGAGCGGAGGTAGAAGCACTCAGGTGGACTACATCTTGTGTAGACATTGTAATCTGAAAGAGACCAGTGACTGTAAAGTAGTGGTAGGGGAGAGTGTAGCCAGACAACACAGGATGGTAGTGTGTAAAATGACTCTGGTGGTGAGGAAGACGAAGAGGACAAAGGCAGAGCAAAGGACAAAGTGGTGGAAGTTGAAAAAGGAAGAATGTCGTGTAGTTTTCAGGGAGGAGCTGAGACAGACTCTGGGTGGTCAGGAAGTGCTCCCAGATGACTGGACCACTACAGCTGATGTGATCAGGGACACAGGTAGGAGGGTACTCGGTGTGTCATCTGAAAAGAGGAAAGTGGATAAGGAGACTTGGTGGTGGAATGAGGAAGTGCAGGAGTGTATACAGAGAAAGAGGTTAGCTAAGAAGAAGTGGGATGCTGAGAGGACTGAAGAGCGTAGATAGGAGTACAGGGAGATGCAGCGTAAGGTGAAGGTAGAGGTGGCAAAGGCCAAACAAAAAGCATATGAGGACTTGTATGCTAGGTTGGACACTACAGAGGGAGAGGTGGATTTGTACAGGTTGGCCAGACAAAGAGATGGGAAGGATGTGCAGCAGGTTAGGGTGATTAAAGATAAGGATGGAAATGTATTGACAGGTGCCAGGAGTGTGATGGGAAGATGGAAGGAGTACTTTGAAGAGTTGATGAATGAGGAAAATGAAAGGTAACGAAGAGTAGAAGAGGTGACTGTTGTGGAGCAGGAAGTATCAAAGATTAGCAAGAGTGAAGTGAGGAGGACGTTGCAGAGGATGAAGAGTGGAAAGGCAGTTGGTCCTGATGACATACCTGTGGAGGTATGGAAGTGTCTAGGAGAGGTGGCAGTAGAGTTTCTGACTAGTTTGTTTAACAAGATCTTGGAGAGTGAGAGGATGCCCGAGGAATGGAGGAGAAGTGTACTGGTGCCAATTTTTAAGAACAAGGGAGATGTGCAGAGCTGTGGCAACTACAGAGGAATAAAGCTGATGAGCCATACAATGAAGTTGTGGGAAAGAGTAGTGGAAGCTAGGCTAAGGGCAGAGGTGAGCATCTGTGAGCAGCAATATGGTTTCATGCCTAGAAAGAGTACAACAGATGCAGTATTTGCTTTGAGGATGCTGATGGAGAAGTACAGAGAAGGTCATAGGGAGTTACATTGTGTCTTCGTAGATTTAGAGAAAGCGTATGACAGGGTGCCGAGAGAGGAGCTGTGGTATTGTGTGAGGAAGTCTGGAGTGGCAGAGAAGTATGTTAGAGTGGTGCAGGACATGTATGAGAGCTGTAAGACCATGGTGAGGTGTGCTGTAGGTGTGACAGAGGAGTTCAAGGTGGAGGTGGGTCTGCATCAAGGATCAGATCCGAGCCCCTTCTTGTTTGCTCTGGTGATGGACAGGCTGACAGATGAGGTTAGACAGGAATCTCCATGGACTATGATGTTTGCGGATGACATTGTGATTTGTAGTTAGAACAGGGAGCAGGTGGAGGAAAATCTAGAGAGATGGAGTTCTGCTCTGGAAAACAGAGGAATGAAGCTTAGCCGCAGTAAGACAGAATACATGTGTGTCAATGAGAGGGACCCAGGTGGAACCGTGAGGTTACAGGGAGCAGAGGTGAAGAAGGTGCAGGACTTTAAGTACTTAGGGTCAACGGTTCAGAGCAATGGAGACTGTGGAAAAGAGGTGAAGAGGCGAGTGCAAGCAGGTTGGAACGGGTGGAGAAAAGTGTCAGGTGTGTTGTGTGATAAAAGAGTAACAGCAAGAATGAAAGGAAAGGTGTTCAAGACGGCGGTGAGACTAGCGATGTTGTACAGCTTAGAGACAGTGGCACTGAAGAAAAGACAAGAGGCAGAGCTGGAGGTAGCAGAGCTTAAGATGTTGAGGTTCTCTTTGGGAGTGACAAGGATGGACAGGATCAGGAATGAGTACATCAGAGGGACAGCTCATGTTAGATGTTTCGGAGATAAAGTCAGAGAGGCCAGATTGAGGTGGTTTGGACATGTTCAGAGGAGAGACTGTGAATATATTGGTAGAAGGATGCTGAGGTTGGAGCTGCCAGGCAGGAGGTCTAGAGGAAGACCAAAGAGGAGATTTATGGATGTAGTGAGAGAGGACATGCAGTTAATTGGTGTGAGTGAAGAGGATGCAGAGGACAGGGTTAGATGTAGGCACATGATTCGCTGTGGCAACCCCTGAAAGGGAACAGCTGAAAGGAAAAGAAGAAGACTCATTTATGATGTTTTTGGACATACACGTTAAAAACTGTTAAAATTGCCTGGAGAAATGAGCCTAGTAAGTCAAAACCTCAACTCCAGGTTCAGCACAGCCCGAAGCACTGGAGCACGCCCACGCAGTACAGGCTGTGATCCTTGTCTATAGGACAGTTTTCAGTGATATGGAGAAGTTGAGCCATCACCACTGAGGCCTTCCACAGTGTAATCCTATGGTTCTCCATAAAGAACATGGTAGGTGAAATTACTGAGAATAGTCACAGAAACAGGGAATTCATGCCTACAGTTCATGCCTTATTTAAATAGTTAAATAAACATAATAAAAAAGACTTTCCATTTGTCACAACACTTATCTAGAGCTGAAACGACGATAGTTGATCAACAGAAAAAGAATTGGGGACTATTTTGATTGACCGTTCAAGATTCTCAATTGTGAAGATTCACTGTCTGTCTTTGTCTTATGTCAGTGATTTGGACCAACAGGTCTCCAACAGTTGCTTTTTTGTGAAAAAAATCTCTGGGGCTCCTTCCACTGTACTACTTGCAGATTTGACTAAACAGACTGGGTCTCAACCCCAGGTGGCTTTAAAGCAGGATGGTAACAATCACACGCCAGCGCCTTGGGTCTGTAAAGCCATGGCGAAGCGAGGCTTACTTGTGCATCAGCGTTCCCTTGGGCTCAATTGCTTCCCGCCAGGAAGTAGTGATCACAGATGCCTCCCTCTCAGGGTAGGGGACCGTGTGGAACCAGTCAGAAGCAGCTGGAGCCCTCAGCAGCACATAAATGTGCTGGAGCTGCGTACAGCAAACCTTGATCTCAGAAATTTTCTTCTATTTCTGGTGTTATCTTGTGGCCCAACCCCTCATTCCTTCCTAGGAGGCTTTCAGCTTTTCAGATCATTCAGCCTAACAATTTGGCAGTTTTTGCCCTGCAACCTACTGTGGTTGAGCTGCATCCTAATAAGATATAAAGTTGTTAACAATGTGCATGCATGGAAAGGTGCCAGTTCTCAGTTACAATGGCAGTTAACGGAAGAGTGACAATGTAATGGCAATCAATTAAGGCCAAACACCATACACCTGTGTAAAACAGAGAGCTATGTGATAGCAGGAAGTTGAATCAACCAACTTCGATGATCAGAACAGTGCTGTCAGGAGGATCTTTGATGTTTGTCAACCAAGAGGAAGACCATAACAGGGAATGACAGCAGTGCTAACGATAGAGCCAACACGTCTCCCAGAAAAAAGCTGACATGTTCACATTTTCTTGAGAAGTTTAATTGCAAAAAACTAAACCTTGTAGCTCAAACTAACTGTACAAACTACACATATAACATGTAATATTCTAATAATTGGCAGGACTAATTATTGATTGGTTACAATGCTCAGGCTCCTTTATCAATTTATCGTTTGTCACCAATCACCAATGTCTTACATGTGACTTTGTTAGTATAAGGGCTCATGTGATGGATATCCAGGTATTACATACCGTCTCTTGCAGCCATCCAGAATTCATAGAACTGTAGTTACATTCATACAGTAGCTCTCATTTCGGTGTGCGCTGCGAGTAACCCACGACTGGCTGAGTGTGCACGGGAAATGTACTTAAAATTCCCCTCCAGACACGTTTTAGAGTATGTAAAAATACTCTGCTATGATTAATATTTTGTTCAACACAGTTAGAGAAAGTAGAACATACTCTGGGTAACACTATATTGGGGTACACAGATTCACCACTAACATCGTTTTCGTTGGTTCGTTAGTGTTTTTTATCACTTTGATAATCACCTCAGTGTCTTACTTAACATTAGCGACATTAGTTAGTCACTTAGTGTAGCACCAACGTTAGCCTGATTTTCACAGCTTAGCTAACGTTAGGTCGCTATGGCTCTTTTTTACACTCAGTACTTGGAAGAGCTGCTCGCTTTCGCAAGATGTTGCAAGTCAGTCACTTTCATTTTTTTTTCATTTCAGAATTACTTTGCTCGGCTTTGTGAAGCCTGAAACCCATTCATTGCTGCTCGTGGCTTTAGTTTTGGCCGATTGAGCTGCTTCCTTCTGAAGAGTGATAAAGAATTTGAACCCGCAAATTGCTGCTTACGGCTATATTTTAGGTTGTTTGTTTTTTTTTGTTGGCTGCCAAGCCCTCACCAGTCCCACAGCATCACAGTGAAGAGGGCCTATCAGCTTTATTCATTATTTATTTATTTATCCAGCCCCAATTTAAGTTTGACATGTGTATTGATATAGTTCAGTGTACATTGTACTTGTGCTCGGTACAGCAACACAAATGTCAACCTTCAGTGGCTTAAAAAAACTGTTACTGACATATATATTATTGACATTGACTATATAAATCTAACCCTTGAATGTTATTAAAAACTGATGATATATTTCCTGTTGGAGAAACTACAACTGCCTAAATAGTGATAACAGTGATATTCATTTATTATAAACAATGCTGGTGAATTGTCTTCACACAGAGACACTTACAGTGTGAGAAGGTGGCTCTGAATCCTGCTCCGCTAATCGATGCATCTGAGACAAACTTAACCCACAAGATGTGACCAATCACAGAGGTATAGTTGGAGGGAAGCGAGTTTCCACAGAAGCGACCAACCAGAGGCCCAGTGGAGTTGCCCTCTCTGATTTCCAGGTAGTCATTTTGACAGCCAGAGTCTCCCTGCAGGTTAAAGATACTGAACAAAACACAAGAAGACTGATATTACTGATATTCAATAATGAAGTATCATTTAAATACCAAACATCAGCCATAGATTAATTATAAAAAACATTTAGCTATGAAGTGCTCAAACAGGGAATGTGCACCGGTCGCCTTCACTATTGGTTTACTTTGGTTTAACTGTGTCTGGTTAGGTTTATAAAGCCACATCACCATCGAAAACATCAAGACTGGCTTCCAAAATAACCTTCAGATCACACCATCAATGTCCTACAAATAGTTATCTGATAAAAACAAAATGAGATGTTGGCTCAGTTGGCTCTTTTTGTAAATAGCAGCCAATACCAGTATCAACATGTTTGAGTCCGGACCGGGAATTTAAGTAACTCTGTATTACTGCCCTGCCCTCAGGAAGGAGTCTTCCTGAGTATCTGCTGATTACTCTGCCTAGTATCACCTGAAACTGACCTAATTGTTTCCATGATGGCCCAGTAATCAGTAATCAGGCCTGTTGTTTTCTGAGTTCCTGGTCCATTTTTCACAATTGAGAATGACTTCCGGATGGGAGCTGAAACATCTTGATTCTGAAAACAGTGTCCAGACGACTACGACTGAAACCTTTTCTACGATGGAACACTCCTGGACGAATGAGGGACGACACCGTCTTATTTTGGAGTCACTAGAATGTTTTAAGAAGCTGCCCACCTGTTCCATAAGCACTTTGTGCTGTAAGGTGTGTATTTTTTTGCCTTTTGTGTAGTTTTTATTGTAGTTTTATTGTTTTTATTGTTTGTGTGTTTGATTTTTTTGTTTGCCTCCTTAGTGGTTTTTATTCTTTTGTTGTTCTTTGTTATTTCATGTTATTCCTGTTTTGAAAGCTGCTTTATAAATAAAGTTCACTTACTAAGATTAGTTGATTAATAGGCAAAACTCGTTGCCAACAATGTTGATAATTAATTATTTTTTTCAGTTATTTATTAGACAAAAATGCCAAACATTTTCTGATTTAAGCTACTCTATTTTGAGGATTTGCTGCTTTTCTCTGTTTCATATCATTGTAAACTGCATATATCTTTGGGCTTTGGACTGTTGGGCAAACAAAACGAGTCATCAGAAGACGTCACCTTCGGCTCTGGAAAATTGTGGCGGGCATTTTCCACTATTGAAATTTTACAGATCAAACAGTCACAAAAATAATCATCAGATTACTCAACAATAAAGAAAATCATTAGTTGCAGCCCTAATCACTTTCTGTTTTTTGGCCTGTACCAAGGTTTCACGTGCTCGTTGTCTCTGCTTAGCCATGATGGGCCTCTTTCTAAACACTTTTTCTTCTTCGACCACTTTTGTTCTTCTCTCTTTCTCTCAGACAACATCAGCTGTCTGTGAACACCAGACTAAAACCGCTCCCACTGGTAAGAGGTCAGAGGTCACGTCAGACACCAGAGAACATCTTTGAACAGAGACACAATCACTTGTCATGACCAGAAGTACAGAACTTTGGTTATGACACCAGAGCAAGATCCATTTGCTGAAGAAGGTTGTGGGATACTGTCGAAAGATCCAGAAGAAGTTACTAAGTGAACCTTGAGTTTAGAATATTTCATCACAGACTGGTGTCCCCTAGGTCAGGAATAAACCTCCATGCTCAAATGGACTAACATAAATGAAAGCTGGAGACGGTTCCCTGGTGAGCTTCTGATGGTCCACACGCACTCCACATTGGGCGGATAAGCATCTGGATAGTTGGGACTGTTAAACGAACCACTCTCCATCACCAGCTCTCCTCCACAGCCTGAGTAGAAGAGGAGAGAAAAATTAGTTTTCCTGGAAGTCCTGTGACTCTCAGTGTGTGTGCATGAGAAGAGAATGATTTTGAATTTGCAGTGGTCAGTTCTAAGGGTGTCCAGCTAGAACTGTGAGAAGTACGTCCCCGGGTGTCTTACTGGAGGTGGATGCTGAGTAGGTGGCTCTGAACCCTTTTCTGGAGACGGACTGGTCAGAGATGAAGTTGACCACCAAAGAGTTACTGAAGGATGTCACTGGGTGAGGGATTTCAAAGCCACAGTAGCGCCCTGACGAAAAGTTACATTACATTTGAATTCAATTTAAATACACACAACTTATTTAACAATAATTGAACAAGCTGTCATTACATTCAACGAACTTCAGCTCAGTAATGTCATCACAGACTGTCTCATTGCTACGGATCATTAACATAATATACCCTGATGAGAACAACCTAACACAGCAGGCTCTCTCTCTCTCTCTCTCTCTCTCTCTCTCTCACACACACACACACACACACAGTTTAGCTACCTAAAGAAGGCGCCTGGTAGTTGTCTCCATCCAGGATCTTCACAGCATCATGGGAGCAGTTGGAGTTGATCATCTCCAGCTCAAAGTCAGTGAATGACAGGCTCACATGGTTGACTGGCCACGGAAAGACAAGTCGAAGGTTAAAAGTTCACCATGTATACAACAATAAGGTTTTCTAGCCTGAGGCCCTTGAGTAACATAACTTACATGGTTCCTGTGCCCTAATGATCCAACTACAGTTCTGATTGGGTGGGTATGGCGCTGGGTACCGTGGCGATGCAATGGCCCCACCAACATCGTCTGTTATGATGGTTGCACCACACGCTGTTGAAAACCAACAAACAAAATGACAAGTTCAGCGGCTTTCACCCTGGTTGGCCTTCCTACAATGGGACCTGGAACCTGGCTAGTGCAACAGGTGAATTAAGAATTCGGAATGAGAACTCATGTAGAAGATGTTAATGAGACGCTGTGTCCAGCAGAATGCTCGTGTCCTCAGTCTCTAAAATGACGCTATGGTGGTGAGTACATTGTTATATAAATTGATTGATTGATACGGCTGATTTCTCACTAGAATACTGAGTAAATGCAGTAACAAAATATCAAGAGTACAGTTGCAGCCTGTAGTGATATTGTTCAAGTTCAAATTAAAGTTTATTATAACACAAACCACAACATCCCACTCTTGCTTTTATGATCTCATTGAGTTCCATTAATATTATTTATTACGTTTTTATTAGTTGTATATAGTTTATTCAGTTAAGTAAATTGCTCTGTGGACATTTGTGTGGTGCACTCACTGTATATTAGATTTCAGTAGAATAAAGGTCAATTTCTTTTCTCCATCTTAACCTTCCTTGAAGCGTGTGTAAATCCCATCTGTGCCATTTTTATGCCTCTTCGTGTGTTTAACACATAGAGAAAGTGTCTGAGGCAGAATGCATCACATCTGCATTCGAAAAAATGACGCAATCTGCCCCACAGGAACTTCACCGGGTGTTTTCATTGAACATCGCAATTTCTTCAGTCATGGAAAGTGGGATAATCTTATAATCAGTACACCTTGTCTGAGATCAGTTGTGTACTTTGTGCACCCTTACGTTACCATGACAGTAGTTGTGATGTGAACAGAACAGCATTGGGCACAGCATAAGTGAGTACTTTAAAGGATTGATGGATGTGATATTTCACCCATGTTCTAGTGATTGAAACAGAGAGGTTAAAGGAGACCCACCCTCAGAGAAGCGAGCACTGAAGCCACGGTGGCTGCGACTGGAGTCAGACCTAAAGCGAACATAGATGGTGTTCTGGGTGGAGGTGATGGAGGGAGGAAGACTGGTGCCACACACATGGGCAAGCAGAGGAGAAGATATGGTTGGACCATCATGGATCTACAGAGGGACAGACATATGGTTTCAGTTAAGCTATGTAGCTAAATGTTAAGCACAAGCACTGCAGCATAAATGGTCAGGGGTTAGTGGACTGCACTTATATAACACTTTTCTGCCTTAACAGACAAATCGCTTTACACTTTGCCTCTCATCCACCCATTCACACACACACTCACACAATGAAGGCAGTGGAACTACCATACAAGGCCCCGACCTGCCCATCCGGATCAATCAGGGTTCAGTGTCCTACTCAAGGACATTTCAACAAGTGGACTGGAGGAGCCGAGGATAAAACCAACTATTCTGCGGTTAGTGGACGACACACTCTACCTCCTGAGTCACAGCCTAAACTAAGGCAACTATTTACTTTTCTGTAATTACAGCTTAGTCATGCAGGAGCTTTCCAAACAGCTTCTTCTGCTAATTACCTCCACACTGTCCATACTGTAACTTCAACAGAAATCATGGAGCCTCATAATTAAATTCAATTAAATTTTATTTATATAGCACCAATTCATAACAGAAGTTATCTCATTGCCTGACCATTAAGAGTTTTGTAGGTGAGGAGAAGGATTTTAAATTATATTCAAAATTTTACAGCGAGCCAGTGCAGAGAAGCTAATACTGGAGAAATATGATCTCTTTTCCTAGTTCTTGTCAGTACACATGCCGCAGCATTCTGGATCAACTGGAGAGTCTTAAGGGACTTATTCAGGCAGCCTGATAATAAGGAATTGCAGCAGTCCAGCCTAGAAGTAACAAATGCATTGACTAGTTTTTCGGCATCATTTTGAGAGCGGATGTGCCTGATTTTTGCAATATTACGTAGGTGAAAAAAGGCAGTCCTTGAAGTTTGTTTCATGTGGGAGTTAAAGGACAAATCCTGATCAAAGGTAACTCAGAGGTTCCTTACGGTGCTGCTGGAGGCCAGGGCAATGCCATCTAGAGTAACTATATCTTTGGATAATTTGTCTCTGAGGTGTTTGGGACCAACTACAATAACTTCAGTTTTGTCCGAGTTTAACATCAGAAAGTTGCAGGTCATCCAGGTCTTTATGTCCTTAAGGCATGCTTGAAGTTTAGTTAACTGGTTAGTTTCATCTGGCTTGAACTTTGGCGTGCACGGAGGACTCACCATTATCATGTACAAACTGAGATCGATCTGATAAATCAGATTTAAACCAGCTTAGAGTGGTTTCTTTAATGCCAATTACATGTACCGGTTTCTGTAATAGGATGTGATGGTCAATGGAGTCGAACGCAGCACTAAGATCTAACAAGACAAGTACAGAGACAAGTCCTTTGTACGATGCAATTAAAAGGTCATTTGTAACTTTCACCAGTGCTGTCTCTGTGCTATGATGCACTCTAAACCCTGACTGAAAATCCTCAAATAAACTATTGTTATTTAGAAAGTCACACAACTGATTGGCAACTGCTTTCTCAAGGATCTTAGACAGAAAGGGAAGGTTAGATATAGGTCTATAGTTGGCTAAAACCCCTGGATCAAGACTGGGCTTTTTAAGAAGCAGTTTAATTACAGCTACTTTAAAGGACTGTGGTACATAGCCTGTTAATAAAGACATATTGATCATATCCAGTAAAGAAGTGCTAATTAATGGTAAAACGTCTTTAAGCAGCCTAGTTGGGATGGGGTCTAAGAGACTGGTTGATAGCTGTGATGAATTAATCGTCAAAGTCATCTGAAGAAGGTTGATAGGAGCAAAGCAGCCAAAACACACATCATGCTCTACAGCTGTTTCTAAGGTTCCTGTGTTTGAAGACAAGTCGGCACCGGTTAAAGGCAGGACTTGAATGAATTTTGTCAGAGCTGTGATTCTCTGTCAATCTGGCTACAGTGCTGAAAAGAAACTGTGGTTGTTTTTATGTTCCTCTATTAATGATGTGTAGTAAGCTGCTCTGGCATTACGGAGGGCTTTCCTAAATGTTTTAAGAATATCTTGCCAGACTAAACGAGATTCTTCCAGGTTGGTGGAACGCCATTTCCTTTCAAGTTTTCGTGATGTTTGCTTTAATTTGCGGGTTTGGGGGTTATACCATGGAGCTAACCTTCTTTGTTATATTATCTTCTTTTTTAGAGCCGCGATAGAATCGAGTGTCGTTTGCAGTGAGCCTGCAGCGCTATCAACTAGATGGTCAATTTGGGAGGGGCTGAAATTAGCATAGGAGTCCTCTGTTATATTGAGACATAACATTGAATTAAATGCAGATGGGATCGCTTCCTTGAATCTGGCCACAGCAATATCAAATAGACATCCAGAGTAGGAGTGTTTGCCTAATGGCATGTAGTCCAGTAATAGGAGTTCAAAGGTTATTAAATAATGGTCCGATAAAGAAGGATTCTGTGGAAAGACTATTAAATGTTCAGTTTCAAAGCTATATACCAGAACAAGGTTGAGGGTGTGGTTAAAACAGTGAGTGGCTTCATGTACACTCTGACAGAAGCCAATCCAATCTAATAATGAGATAAACGCAGGACTAAGGATATAATTTTCAACGTCCACATGAATATTGAAATCATCCACAATAATTACTTTATCTGTTTTAAGGACTAAACTTGATAAAAACTCTGAGAATTCAGATGAAAATTCAGAATAAGGACCAGGAGCATGGTACACTATAACAAATAGAATTGGCTGTCGTGTTTTCCAGGTTGGGTGAGAAAGACTAAGAACAAGGCTTTTGAATGAGTTATAATTTAGTTTAGGTTTACGGTTGATTAATAGGCTTGAGTCAAAGATGGCTGCAGCTCCACCTCCTCGGCCGGTGCCTCGAGGAATGTGAGTATTAATATGACTGGGCGGAGTGGATTCATTTAGGCTAACATATTCTTCATGACCCAGCCAGGTTTCAGTAAGACAAAATAAGTCAATATGAAAATCTGATATTAATTAATTCACCAGTACAGCTTTAGATGATAGAGATCTGATGTTTAAGAGTCCACATTTAATTCTCCTATTTTGTTGTGCTATTTCAGCGTTTTTGTTTAGGTTTTCATGTACAGCTCCTCTTCTGTTAACTTTTGGTTTTATTAATTTAAGTGGTGAGGGGGGCAGACACCGTCACTAAGGAGTTTTGGGTGGGTAACTGCTCTGGAAGCGCAGAGAAGCATGTAGGACTGCAACTCTGCCTCCTGGTCTCAACTCTGAGTTGTCATGGTTTAGGTCCATAATAAAATCATTCAGATTTCTAGATATGAGAGCTGCTCCATCCAAAGTGGGATGAATTCCTTCTCTCCTAATCAGACCAGGTCTTCCCCAGAAAGTCTGCCAATTATCTACAAAGCCCACATTGTTTGGTGGACACCACCTCGACAGCCAGCAGCGGAATGAAGACATGCGGCTAAACATGTCATCACTTGTCAGGTTTGGCAGGGGCCCAGAGAAAACTACGGAGTCCGACATTGTCTTTGCATATGTACACACCGACTCAGCATTAACTTTAGTGACCTCCGATTGGCGTAATCGGGAGTCGTTACCGCCGACGTGAATAACAATCTTACTGTACTTTACGTTTATCCTGAGCCAGCAGTTTTAAATAGGATTCAACATCGCCCGCTCTGGCCCCAGGAATACATCTGACTATGGTCGCTGGTGTCGCTAACTTCACGTTTCTCAAAATGGAGCTGCCAATTATCAGAGTTGGTTTCTCAGCGAGTGTGTCGCTGAGTGGGGAGAACTTGTTAGAAACTTGAACAGGTTGGTGGTGAACCGTGTACTTCTGCTTAGGGCTATGCTTCCTTCGGACAGTCACCCAGCCTCCCTGGTATCCTGGCTGCTCGGGAGCTGCCTGGAGACGGCTAACAGGAGCTACCTCTGGTCGGTCCACACCGGCTACTTGGGGCTGGCTAACTACAGCAGCTAATGATTGAGTTCCCATGGTTCGGAACTGCGTTTCCAATTTACTAAGCCTTGCCTCCAACACTACAAATAAACTAGATTTATTACATGTACCATTATCACTAAAGGAGACGGAGGAACATTTGACACACCGAGCAGGAGAGAGCAGGAGAGGGAGAGGGAGAGAGAGAAGCCATCACTAGCTGCTAAGTTAAAAAACAGTAGCTAGCAAAACTGAATAGCGTGTAAACTGTGGGATTAGCGAGAAAGTTGTTAAAAGAAGGAGAGAGGTATAAATGCTTGAGCAGAACTAGTGTAAGTTTATAGTAGATAGTTAATCACTATAATGAACAATTATTATTTAACGAAATTAACTGTAATGAGCTAGAGCAGCAGAAATACGCTAGTAGTAAAACACAAACACCGGTGACCGGAAATGACACAATACGCTTACCACAGCACGTCAGCACGTCGTCAGCAATTCTGACGACGTGATTACAGTTATTCAGGTTATGCAGGAAGCAGTGGTAGTACAGTAAGTCACTTGCTATGTAAAGGTATTTCCCCATTCACTGGACAGGCTGCATTAGTTCCCCAGTACTGAACCTCCATCAGTGATTCAGACTGTAACTAACACACATGCAACCACTTACATTTATAAACCACTGAAAAAAGAGCTCTAATGGGTCAGCAACAAAACAAAATTGCTTTGGCACAATGCTCTTGAACTGCAAATTCAATGTTCCCAAATCAGTCACTCACAGCCACGTAGTCCCAGGAGCAGCTGCTATGATGTTCAATGTCCACGTCAGAGAAGTTGAAGAAGACACGGTGGTTGGAATCCACACTGATGACCCAGGAGCAGTCCACATTGTTGGGATAGCTGCTAGGATACAGAGGAGAATGGATCTCCCCTGATGGAGCTGTGACTGGGCCTCCACAGCCTGCAGGGAAGAAGGACAGTTTATAAAAGGTCACTCAGTGCTGGTGGAAAACTGTGCAGCTCTTCTCTGATGTGGCTCACTCTCAGCTGACTGATTTTTTCCCTCCCTCTCTGGAAGGGCAAAGTCCTCTCACATTGCAGTCCACATCATTGCTGCCTCTCACTCTTGGTCTATGGAGGTTGTAGATAGCCACTCTAACTCACATGGAGTTTGTAGCTGTTTTTTCAATTCAATGTTTATGAATTTTGTTGGGCAATCAATGAATCATTTAACATAACAAGAAATTGCCCTGGAACACCCAAAGTGCCAAGTGTTCCAGGTGTAATAAAGGTGGACATAAACCCATGAGATGTCTTACCCAGGGTGTCATGTAGGTCCTATGACAGAACTTAAAGTGAATAAATTGATGATTGGGGTTACGTGAAGTCCTCACAGTGTTGGCCCAAACTGTTAACAATTATCAATGTTATTTTCTGAAACACATTCTTTTTACCTCCTGACAGTAAATGAATATTCTTCCAGATTAGTGATGGCTTGTGTAATTTTGTGTTGTATCCCAAATAACCTTTCAGCAGTTGTGCTAACATGCAAGCTTATGGGCTAATATACGGCCCTGTCTCAGACACACTTTTTGTATGAAATGCGAGAAAATAAAAAGTCCTTTGGCGTTGCCTACAGACAAATAACTGTGACTTTTTCTCAGTCCAAACATATGATTTCAACAGGGAATCCAACTCAGACCAATCGTTACCAGGAGGGCTTATTCTTTGTAAAGCCTCACACTATCCACTCCAGATCCCTTCCCCCTCCAAAGACCAGAGCCCAGTACCAATGTCCACCCTAAGCCCTGAACGCTGAGCCGTAACAGACCTTAACTGGTTTGAAAAGTGGGGATGCACCAGTCAGAGTTTAGAAACATCTGAATTAACATCTGATGATGGTGGGTTGTTTGTTCATGTTACCAGCACTGTTAATCAAATATATTCACAGTACACCCACACAGCCCTGATGAAGCAGATTAGCTCAGTTTTTGATTGTTAAACTCTTTAGCAATGATATAAAAAAAAAATGTTTTCCCTGAACTTTAACTTTGATTGCTGCTTATTTAGTAATACATATGAAACCAACCAATACATATGAAAAGTTTTCAGGGGCTCTAAAGGACATTTTTTTAAGTCCATCTTACAACAATACTCTTAGGCCCATATGTACATTGCTGTTGTTAGTCACTGAATTTCTTCCTCCTGTCCATACTGGCTGTAAAGAGTGACGGGGGATGTATTCTAAAGTTCAGCTGAAGCTAATATGAGGCTTCAGCAGTGTAGGTTAGAAAAAACTAATTTGAATCTATCAAAGTTACCAAATGCATTATTTTTGTTACTATCCTGCAAAAGAGGGAATTTGGCACTAAAAAGAATGTAACTTTGGAAGATACCCACTTTATTTGACTGACTCTGACTTCTGAAGCTTCATATTATCTTCAGCCGAACTGCAGAACGCATTTTTGCACAGAACAAGGACTGTGGATTTTCTTGATGGCCAGAATGGAAAGGAGGAATAATTACAGATGAAAAAACTATTTTCAGTGCACATATGGGCATGTGAGTATTGTTTGAAGACAGACTTGAAAAAAATGTGAACCTGTCCTTAAATGTTACATTACTCACAGTTGCTGTAGGGGTTTCTGCATTCAAAAACCTGTTTTGCTTGTTCTTCTGTTACTTATTTTGTTACTTCAATTCAATTTTGTTGTGTGAGCACTAGAAGTGCCAGAATTCCACAACTACTAGAATTGCCATAAGCGGTCATTTTGACCGCTAGATACCAAACTCTATATTCTCTAGTGATAAATACCTAAATTGGAGATTAATGTATTTGATGTGTTAGGATATCTTTTAAAAAACCAAATAACACCAAAATGTACATTTAAAAAAGTTTAATTATACATTTATCAATATTCACATCATCGCATATAGTAAACCGTAATTATCGCATAAGCTAAATTCACACCAGTATTTTTCCGTATTTATTCAGCATAACTCAGAACAAGATAATAACAATTAAAAGGATCTGTTTGATTCCGAAAAAGTTTGTTTTAACATTTATAACACATTTATAACACAGAAAATAATCGGAAAAGCTGGAAACGAGCAGCTCTAACGTTAAAAAAGAGCCACGAACGACATTTAGAACCATAAAATAATTAGGCTACTAATTTTATATTAACTAATTACATCAATAGTGTGCTTGGCTATTTAAGCTTCACAGTCAACGCAAGTGACCTCTGTTCTCCGTGCACAATTTCCACACACAGGTTTGCGGCATTTGCAGCAGGTGTCGTGTGTTTTATTTTGTTCTCCGAACCTGGCACTGCCTCTGTTTTGATGTCTGCTGTGGTGGTTGCTTCTGCTGCTGACTGGGACCTTGTGCCAACTGCCATGCTGCCCCCTTTCCCTCCATGAACTCCGCTCTCAGCTCCTCTGCCAGTTGCTGCATGAACTTCCTCCGGGCTATCTTGCTGCTGGTGCACTCCTTGAAGAGGATGTGGGCATTGATTCCAGCCAGGTCGAGGATGTTAGAAGACAGCCACTGGCCATCTACGCATACCGCCTTTCACAGAGTATGACCTTGCCATCTGATCCAGGATGTCCACGCCATATTGTTGGTGTTATTATAGTATGTTACCGACTCCAGCTTTGCCTTCGGCCTATCGGTCATGCCCACGCTTGTGTGCACGGAGCTCAGAATACACACATTCTTCCCCGGCTTTCCCTGGTAGATGGTGAGCGTTGCATCTGCACATTTTAGCACCTTTGTGCTGAACAGCTCTGCTTGCTCTTTTGCAGAGGGGGGCAACTCATGCTTCGTTTTCCCCAGGGTGCCAACCAGGCTGGTCTTCTTGGCCTGTAAGGCGCTGGCCAGTCTTAGAGAAGTGAAGAAATTATCTGTGGTAATTTTTCTGCCCTTCCCCAGGAATGGCTCCGCCAGTTTCAGCACCACACTATCTCCCACGAGCTGACCTCTGCTCCGCGTCTCCTCTTTTCCCTGAAACGGAGCCCCGTTCAGCATATATTTTGAGTTGACATCCGCAGCCAGCCAAAATTTGATTCTAAATTTATCAGGCTTATTTCCCATGTACTGGATAAATCTGCACTGGGCCTTGGTGGGGAACAGCTGCTCATCGATGGTTATGTTGGCACCAGGCTTGTAGCAGGCTATGCTGTTCTGAACAAACTTATTCCAAGTGGCTGATACCAGGGTAAAGTTGTCATCCTGCAGATGCACACGTCGGGTCTCTTTTTTATTGAACTTTCTCATTATCTCCCTGAAGCGATTTCTGGACATGGTTTCCTTGAAAAACGGGAAGCCCCATTTTTCCGACCAAAGGCTGCCCAACTCCATATTTTTTGCACCCTGTGCTCCATGGATATATAGCAGCGCTATGAAGGCCTTCAGTTCAGCCACTGTCAGGTCCCATGAGCTGTCACCACGGTGCTGATGTGCCTCAGCCACAGTGCAGTCCCTGATGTGTTTCAGCATGCCATCATCAAACACACACAAGAAGGCCGTGAGCGCATCTCCAATGTTGCGCTTCGCGTGCGCTGTGGGGCCAGCAGCTTCAGTCAGGACTGCCTTCTCCCTGGACGTTCAGTTGACTGAAGGACCGTCCACACCGTCCCATCCTTCCCCTTTTCCACAGCGGCCTCCGGCCGAGATGACTCCAAGGGCGGGCTGAGCACTCCAGTTGGCTCAAGAGCAGGTACTGGTTCGGGAAGGCCTAGGACAACAATAATAACCTAATAATAATAATAATAATAATAGCATAATGATAAAATAACTAGCGAATAGCCCAGGCTATAACTAGCGCAGGGCAGCACAAGACAGGACAGCGGTGCATAGCGGAGCGCAGGGCAGCCGAGCTCACCCGGAATGTCAGCCGTGAACAGAACATCTGGATCTCTAGTCTCCGATGAAAGTAGCCGCCTCTTTTTCCTCGGTATGGAGTCTGAATCACTCTCTGATGAGGATGAAGTGTTTTCTTGCACAAAGGAAAGGTCGCTGTCACTTTCCACCTCCAAGGCCATGGAAGCGGTCATCTTTCTCTTCATTCTTTCATTCATTTCAGACATTTTCTAAAGGCTCCTTATAAACTCCAACCTAGGCAATTACTGAATTTCTTAAATTATTGTACTGATAGCCAATTTAGTCTAATAATTTGTATTTGTAAGCAAATTAGCATATGCTAATAGCACTCGAGACCGCTAGCGACGTTTCTTTGACAATAGTTCCTATTTGTATAACAAAGCGTGCGAAAAATAGAACAATAGAATAGCGCGAAATTCAGTGCGGTCAAAATGACCGTTGTGGCCGTTCTAGTGTTAAATTTGTTTCTGACATGATGCCTACCTCCCCAAGAAGACTTACCTAGCTACGTTCCCTACTCTTTCCCCCTAATGATACCCATACTACCCCTAATATTGTGTGGTGTTCTATGGTATAGTGGCAAAGAGGTATGGCATATGGGCATGCACTCAATGGTGTCCACCCACCTCCCTGGACTTCAGCCCAGCTTGCATTGAAACCTCGACCACTGACATAGGCGTCAGACTTGAAGCGCACTGTGAGCAGGTTGCCAGTGCTGGAGACACGCATTGGGCTGGATGTGGTGCTGCAGAGCCTGGCCAGCTGAGGGGCCAACAGGTCTGGGCCTCCATACACCTGAGGGGAAGTCAAAAGCTCCTTAGTGACGGTGCCTGATCCCTGACCACTTAAATTAATAAAACCAAAAGTTAACAGAAGAGGAGTTATACATACAAACCTAAACAAAAATGCCGAAATAGCACAACAAAATAAGAGAATTAAATGTGGACTCTTAAACATCAGATCTCTATCATCTAAAGCTGTACTGGTAAACGATTTAATATCAGAGTATCATATTGACTTATTTTGTCTTACTGAAACCTGGCTGGGTCATGAAGAATATGTTAGCTTAAATGAATCCACTCCGCCCAGTCATATTAATACTCACATTCCTCGAGGCACCGGCCGAGGAGGTGGAGTTGCAGCCATCTCCGACTCAAGCCTATTAATCAACCCTAAACCTAAACTAAATTATAATTATTACGAAAGCCTGTTCTTAGTCTTTCACACCCAACCTGGAAAACACGACAGCCAATTCTATTTATAATGTACCGCGCTCCTGGTCCTTATTCTGAATTTTTATCTGAATTCTCAGAGTTTTTATGAAGTTTAGTCCTTAAAACAGATAAAGTAATTATTATATGTGATTTCAATATTCGCCATTAGGCAAAAACTCCTACTCTACATGTCTATCTGATAGTGCTGTGGCTAAATTCAAGGAAGCGATCCCATCTACATTTAATTCAATTCAATTGTATTTATATAGCGCCAATTCATAACAGATGTTATCTCAATGCACTTTTCCTATAGAGCAGGTCTAGACCTTACTCTTTATAATATTATTTACAGAGACCCACCATGAGCAAGCATTTGGCAACAGAAACCTTACATAGAACCAGACTCAATGGTGGGCGGCGATCTGATTCCACAGGAGATGAGCTTGATAACTGAAGGCGCTGGCTCCCATTCTACTTTTGGAGACTCTAGGAACCACAAGTAACACTGCATCCTGGGAGCGCAGTGTTCTAGTCCGGTGATAAGATATTATGACATCTTTAAGATATGATGGTGCCTGACCATTAAGAGCTTTGTAGGTTAGGAGAAGGATTATAAATTCCATTCTGGATTTTACAGGGAACCAGTGCAGAGAAGCTAATATTGGAGAAATATGATCTCTTTTCCTAGTTCTTGTCAGTATACGTGCCGCAGCATTCTGGATCAACTGGAGAGTCTTAAGGAACTTATTCGGACAGCCTGATAACAAGGAATTGCAATAGTCCAACCTAGAAGTAACAAATGCATGCACTAGTTTTTCTGCATCATTTTGAGTCAGATTGTGCCTGATTTTTGCAATGTTGAATATTGCTTGTCCAATTACGTTTTCTAGTGCTGCATCTTTTTCACCTCATTGTGGTACGTGAAGCCATAATGAGCTCATTACTGCTTCAAGAGGCTGAAGGGGAGCAAACAGGGTGTTTTTCCCCTAATGGCCACAGGAGGCAACAATGAGCCCATTCCACACTCGAAAAATACTTCGACAAGAGACACAAAGGTGAGATGTATGCTTGAATGACTCCGCTACAATTATATGACAGCTCTGGTTACTGGAGATTTTACATAATAAATACATAATCAGTAGCATCAATGCATCAAATATGATGCATTGTTTTAGATTACTGCTTTACTGAAGTTAAGTAGTTAAATTTACCTCCTACTGCATGTGAATTTCTGGCCTAAAGATGAAGAACTACATTAATCACCTGTTCTGTTTATATCACCTAGTGCAACAGTTTATTATAAACTATGCACCGTACAATAGCACTAGAGATGTTTTTAGTCCATATCTTACTTCCAGCACATCATAGTTGCAGTCTTGGTGGAACTCCACATCAAACTCATGGATAGTGAGAGTGATGCTGCTGCCAGCTGATGTGACGATATACCAGATACACTCCCTGTTTTCTGGATACCTGTTGGGGTAGTCTGGGCTGTTGAAGGAGCCACTGGGTCCAGAAAACTCCCCACCACAACCTGCAGGGACACACACCAGGTCAGAGGGGACTAAAGTGTTTGTTCTATCCAAGTGTGCAAAAAGGTCACCTAAACCTGACAATATTTTTTAATATAGTGATGATCCAGGCTCAAGAATTACTGCTGTACATTTCAAAGCAACGAGGAGGTCAAACAATAACCAGAATTGACATCTCAGTTTATCTGAACATATATTTGAACAAGGGCATGGGTGAAATTAGAGTGTATAAAACTACTGGTTGATTTCATTTGCACTCTAAGGGCTCTGCTTTGGTGCCAGTGCATGGCAAGGAGTGTAGCTCTGTATTAGTGAAGTGGCATTTTTCTGAAGCCACAGATTATTTCCTTGCCTTTGCCTGTTTGGTATCTTGGTAAATCATTATGTGCCCCAGTGGGAGGAGAGCCGTAGTAGAGGGCGTACTGTAATCTTGGTGCCAAGAATGACAAGGACAGACACACCTGGTTCTGTAATATTTTCTCACTTTATTTGCTGAAGGCATACCATATGCTTTCATTCTTCAACCAGTGACCTTGACATGTGATCACAGCAACAAAAGACATTTCCCTCTTACCATTCTGGTACCACATCATCTGGAAGCCAGACATGGACACAGAAGAGTCGGTTCCGAACACCACGGTGAGGGCTGAACTTGTGGTGCTGTTGGCTGGGGGGGGCGTGTAGCCACAGAATGTACCAATCAGAGGAGCTTGTGCGTTAGGCCCATTATAGAGCTAGGACAGTAATATTTGGAGAAAGTGGTATGAGTGGAGAGTATAATGGGATAATACATAGTCACAAAAACCTAACCCTATATTAAACAGAAATACTGAAAGATGTGTCTCCATGCATGATGGAATTATGTTGGTAAGACAGCAAAAAGTAACACACACACGCACACACTGGAATGATTCTTTGTCTCATACAGGTTGCATCACTTCTCTTCAAAAACCAGAACCAAGCTACCACCATGGTGGTTACAGGTGAGAATCTCCATGCACACTATAAAAGAACTTATCAACAACAGTTTACAGTCTTGTATGTTGAAATGATGAGTTGACTTGAAAAGCAACTGAAGACAGTTATGATGATGGAGACTTGTTGTTTTTCTTTTTATGTGACTCAGATGAGTCATAGAAATAATCTGTGTTAGGTATTAATAGGTTCTGCCCAATATTTTGTACTGTAAATACCTGTAGTGTACAGCCGGGAGAACAGCTGAATGAATTTAGACATAGAGAGGTGCAAAAGGCAAAGGCAAGTTCATCTATATAGCACAATTCATACATTTGAGGCAATTTCAAAGTGCTTTACATGTAAAAATAGCCTTTAAAAGAGTGAATCTAAAAGATAATGTAAAGGAAATAAGAGACAATCATGGGGAAGATAAACACAGCAGCAGGCAGCAGAGAATAACAGGGTTGTTTTTGGATGGAAGTTGAAATTGTTTGAAGTTAAGGCTAGAAGAGACATGCAATGACTATCAATACATTTTTTCAATGACTGTAGTGTTTGTGTCCTGACAGTCACACTGTGACATGATATAAAATCGATCATCTTCAACAGCGGCCTTGCTGCCAGCTGTATTTACTGTAGAAACTTCATTGTAAAAAGCTGTACTTACTGTACTCCATATCAACAATGAAAGCAAACAACAATTACAAACCAGGTTGATACTTGCAAGAATATGGATTTCCAAATGAACTTTCACTAAAAGGAGGAAAAAAGAAGACGTTTTGTGACGTTTGCTATGGCAAAGCTAGTAACCTGTGGATTTGAAGGACAGCTGCAGGGGAGAGGAGAGTGGCATGTGGCCAAAACTGCACAGTGAACAAGAATCCAGTGACAGGTAAGGTATGACTTAGAAAGTAAAGTAGTAAGTTACCATCCTCAATTAGTAACATCATTACAATGTTAGGAGAGTAATGTGTAATTAATAATGAATTATTTTGTATCATTGGTGATACACAGATGAGATGAGATGCTGTCAGCAGCTCACTTCTGCATCGGTTTGTTACTGAAGCTCATCTGTGCCTACTAATTGTAATGCAACTGTGGGGGTGGGGGGTGAGTGTTGGCCAGGTTCTTTTTTCAGTTGATACAGTTGAATAGCGTGCATCTGTGTACCTTGATGTAGTCATGGTCACAACTGCTGAAGATGGCCTCCAGCTGGAAGGCAGTAAAGGTGTAGTTGACGGTGTTTCCACTGCTGGCCTGGATGGTCCAGCTGCACTGGGAGTTGTCTGGGTAGTTGTTGGGAAAGTTCAGTGACTCCACCACTCCCTTGTGTCGGCCTGAGATCAGCATGCTATGGCATTCTGAAACATACACAACCAAACATTAATACACAACACAACACAAAACTGATTTCATTTGAATCGAATTTAGGTCTCAGATGGATTCTGCAGAGTTCAGACAATATATTATCTATATATATTATATATTACATAAGAAAAAGGGGACCATGGCCTAATAATGGCTTCATTTTGGTTTTGTTTGGTTTATTGACAACACTCTAATGTAGTTCTAATGTTGAACTGATTTGAACTGGATTTATTTTGTTGCTGTCCCGGGTTTTTTTTTACAGTCCACCAACCTTTATCAGGATCGACACAGGTATTCCATGTCTCACATAAGAAGTACTGAAAACTAAAACCTATCAAATTTAATCATAAAAGCAGGCAACCTTTTAGGAAGCAGATAAGGTACCTTAGACACACATCTATTAAGATGTATGTTGAGATATAACAGTATCATTTTGAAAATGCATTAAAACTGTATTAATTATTAAAACTGAAATGTTTTTTCCATGCACATCTACAGAGATGAATAGTAACAAATTACGTTTACTCCTTTGCATGTTCTTAAGTAACTTTTTTGAGTAAAGTCTAGTTTTAAATTTCCAGTGTGGAGGATTTACTGACATCTAAAAACTGAAAGTTTGCAACTATTTGAATACCGCTCGCCTCATCCTCCCCTTCCAAGCATGTAGGAGAAACTACAGTGGCTGCAAATGGCCCTGTCTAGAGCCAGTGTTTGGTTTGTCCATTCTGGGCTACTGTAGAAACATGGCGGTGCAACATGGCGGGCTCCGTGGAAGGGAACCCACTCCCTCTGTAGATATAAACGGCTTATTCTAAGGTAATGAAAACACAACAATTCTTACTAATGAAAACATACTTACAGTGGTGTGAAAAAGTGTCTGCCCTATTCCTGATATCTTTTTTTTTTTGCATGTTTGTCACACTAAAATGTTTCAGATCATCAAACTAATTTAAATATTAGTCAAAGATGAAGTAAACACAAAATGCAGTTTTTAAGGTTGTTATTATTAAGAGAAAACAAAATCCAAACCTACATGGCCCTGTGTGAAATAGTGATTGTCCCTTAAACCTAATAACTGGTTGGGCCACCCATAGCAGCAACAACTGCAATCAAGCATTTGCGATAACTTGCAATGAATCTATTACAGCGCTGTGGAGGAATTTTGGCCCACTCATTTTTGCAGAATTGTTGTAATTCAGCCACATTGGAGGGTTTTCGAGCATGAACTGCCTTTTTAAGGTCATGCCACAGCATCTCAATAGGATTCAGGTCAGGATTTTGACTAGGCCACTCCAAAGTCTTCATTTTGTTCTTCTTCAGCCATTCAGAGGTGGACTTGCTGGTGCGTTTTGGATCATTGTCCTGCTGCAGAACCCAAGTTTGCTTCAGCTTGAGGTCACGAACAGATGTTCGGACGTTCTCCTTCAGGAGTTTTTGGTAGACAGCAGAATTCATGAATCCATTTATCACAGCAAGTCTTCCAGGTCCTGAAGCAGCAAAACAGCCCCAGACCATCACACTACCACCACCATATTTTACTGTTGGTATGATGTTCTTTTTCTGAAATGCGGTGTTACTTTTATGCCAGATGTAATGGGACACACTCCTTCCAAAAAGTTCAACTTTTGTCTCATCAGTCCACAGAGTATTTTCCCAAAAGTCTTGGAAATCATCAAGATGTTTTCTGGCAAAAATGAGACGAGCCTTAATGTTCTTTTTGCTCAGCAGTGGTTTTTGTCTTGGAACTCTGCCATGCAGGCCATTTTTGCCCAGTCTCTTTCTTATGGTGGAGTCATGAACACTGACCTTAACTGAGGCAAATGAGGCCTGCAGTTCTTTGGATGTTGTTGTGGGGTCTTTTGTGACCTCTTGCTGAGTCGTCGCTGCACTCTTAGGGTAATTTTGGTAGGCCAGCCACTCCTGGGAAGGTTCACCACTGTTCCATGTTTTCGCCATTTGGGGATAATGGCTCTCACTGTGGTTTGCTGGAGTCCCAAAGCTTTAGAAATGGCTTTATAACCTTTTCCAGATAGATCTCATTGACTTTCTTTCTCATTTGTTCCTGAATTTCTTTGGATTTTGGCATGATGTCTAGCTTTTGAAGATCTTTTGGTCTACTTCACTTTGTCAGGCAGGTCCTATTTAAGTGACTTCTTGATTGAGAACAGGTGTGGCAGTAATCAGGCCTGGGTGTGGCTAGAGAAATTGAACCCAGGTGTGATAAACCACAGTTATGTTTTAACAGCTATTTCTCACAGGGCTATGTAGGTTTGGATTTTGTTTTCCCTTAATAATAACAACCTTCATTTAAAAACTGCATTTTGTGTTTACTTGTGTTATCTTTGACTAATAATAAATTTGTTTGATGATCGGAAACATTTTAGTGTGACAAACATGCAAAAAAATAAGAAATCAGGAAGGGGGCGAACACTTTTCACACCACTGTATGAATAATATATTCCATTTCTGCCAACAGCTCCTCCTAAATGTTAAACACTGGACCTTTAATGCTGCAGCATTTCCACTCTACTGAAGTTTATTTTGGGATATAAATTTGTGCTTTTATTTCTTTATGATCTTATACACTCATCACACCATTTTTTTTTTACATACCATTTGTATTCATATTGTAATTCTGCTATATCTCATTATGTAAATATCCAAGTGAGTACCAGTAAGATGGTCACAGATGGTTTTCCTCAGATAAAGTTAACATACCTGTATTTAATAGAAAATAGCCATGATGAAAATGTTTAAATGAAATAAAACAAGAGAACAAGGATGTTGTGTGCTATTGCATGTGTTCAACTCAAGAAGTCTTTACAGAAGATACTTTTGTACTTGTACTCAAGCAGTTATTTTGATGCGGACGTTTACCTCTACTTAAGTGCATGGTATTTTCAAGTAACAGTACTTTTACTTGAGTGCAGTTTTGGCTACTCTACTCACCTCTGCACATCTGCTACAATGTAATAAAAAACATTGTATTTTTCAAAACATCCTGAATCAATTTACTTCAACAACAAAATGTTCCAAAGCTATCAAAATATAACACAAGATTGCATGTTCAGACTCTTTGCAGTATCCTGCCAGCCTGCGTGTGTGTGTGTTTTCATACTGGAGGTGTATGATGCGAGGAAGCCTCCAGTGCTGATGCTGCTGTCAGTACGTAGTTTGATGTAGAGCTGATTGCTGGAAGAGCTGATGGTGCTGGGCAGCTGACTGCCACACAGCTTGGCCAGCTCTAGAGCACTGCTGCTGTTACCATCATACACCTGAACACACACACACACACAGTCACACAATCATTAAATGGTGAAATAAGGGAAACAAAATAAATTAAATAACATACCATAGTAATGCAATAGACAATTTACAACAGTAAATAAAAACAAAACACTTGTTTGCTCAGATTTCATCAATTTAAATTTATGAAAATGATATCAGTCATGATTGTTGCTAAAATGTCTGTTGGCTTCCTTTTTGTAGTCAGAGATAGTAACTTTTTGTATTTGTGCTTAAAAACAATCAATATTGATATATCCCTATTTGTCATAACAATAATAACTTACTATTACTATTATTATTTTAAACTGATACACTTATTATTCAAAGACAAAATAATGAATAAAACACACAACGAATGTAGAAATCCAAATATTGCTGCAACTGCAAGTATTGAGAGCCTTTTTCTTAAGGGCAAAAAAGTTATAAACAGCTACATGTTTCAGCTTCTCCCTACTTTACAAAGAACAGTGAGGTAAACAGGACAATGGAAAAAAACAGCTGTGTGGATTTCACTTAAAGCTACACCAGCCTGTCACCAGACGGTGTTCTCACTATACATAGATGACACATTAAGAGCCCACTTTAAACCATTTCAAATTGACTTGCATCTCTCAAAAGAAACAAAATGTGAAAAACTTTGGTGATTCTGGTGGCACCCAAGTAACAGTCATTTAAAAATTATGCTAAGCTATAATCTATATTTCTTGGCACTTTACCAACTGTTGACTGGTGGAATAGCGTGAAACCAAAAGGACTGTGTATAGCGTCACCCACGTACAGATTCATGTGCATGTGCTTCATCGTGTGCATGAACAGGATCCTGACAAAATGTGGACCCACTCTTTCCCACACATTCCTCCATAGAGCTACAAGTGATTTTAAATTCAATTCAATTCAATTTTATTTATACAGCGGCAATTCATAACAGAAGTTATCTCATTGCACTTTTCCTATAGAGCAGGTCTAGACCGTACTCTTTATAATATTAATTACAGAGACGTAACAAATCCCACCATGAGCAAGCATTTGGCGACAGTGGCACACAGTACACAGTATTTGTATATGTATATATATATATAATGTGATAAAGTCAAGTGTTCAGCCTGTAAACTAATCATCTTAAAACTGCATAATGCACCCACATGGTGCGAGGTACAGTACTCACAGCCAGGTAATCATACGAGCAGGTGGAGCTGGACTCCAGGTGGAAATCAGAGAAAGAGAGGAGGAGCTGGCTGCCCTGGCTGGTCCTGATGTTCCAGTAGCACTCAGCATTAGGGTGGTAGGGCAGGGGGTAGTTAGGGGAGGAAAATTCCCCAGATGCAGTTGTCAACATCCCTCCACAGCCTTGGAAAAAGGAATGAAATCAAATGGGCAGGTACGTATGTGTAAGTGTATAAGTGTGTAAGTGTGCGTGTATGTGTCTGGAAGATGCAAGAAGAATGAGGCATTTTAGGTGTTTGGGTAGGCATTATATCAGAATCGGTAGATGTTGTCAAACTAGTAATAATTAAATTAATAATAATAATAAATAATTACACTATTTTAAGATTGCTTTGGCTCAATTTTCACAACAGTTTCAACGTGCAAACCTTAATGCAAAGAACCAAACTGACTTGCTAAATTCTTACATTTAAACATAAAAAGTGAAAAGTGGTTTAGAGAACATGGCTGTTGATTTTGATTTCACAAACTTTATTCTTTAACATGTAAAGTCCAACTGAAATCACAAGTCATCCTTTTTTTGTCAAAATGATTTGACAAATTTGTCAATATGTTTGTTTTGTTATTAAAAGGAAGAAAAAAAGGCCTTTTGGAGATACATCAGAAATGCTCGTTTAGCTTAACTGATAGCCAGTTGATTGGGTAGGGGAACAGAGAGACATTGTAAACCGATTTGCACTGGTAACTGTAGCTTACAAGCCCTGGACAAACAGCGTTTTGTTAGCAGTGGTATTGAAAAAATAAGAACCTTTCCATTAAGCATCTAAACTGACAGATCTTGATATTTGCAGGTATGTTTTCAGGCTGTTCGAGGTTATACAGCTGACTTGCTGATTATCTATCTCTAGCCTAGCCTGCAAGCACATTACAGTGCACTTTTCCCTGGCGAACATTTGTTCCCCTAGCTCCTTCAGCAAGCCAAACTGCAACATGAGACGTGTCCATGCTTATGGATAAGAAAGAGACATTAGCTTGATTCAAAATATGAGGCTCTTCTCGTGTTGTGTCGCAGGCCTGCTCTCTATGATAGAATGTTGATGTTACTGCTAATTATGCAACAAGTAGTTCCGACCAAGCAATCTGATTGGTCAACTAGACAAATCCTGACCGCATCACTGTCAGTAATCACGTGCCAATGACATTAAAGCACACCTTCTCATGTAATATTGCTTAATTATACAACAAGTAGTTCCGACCAAGCAATCTGATTGGTCAACTAGACATTTAGAACATGCTAAAATCAGCACGACAGCACACCGTGCTCATCACTAAAAATATTACTCCGCCACGTGCTGCCTGCCTTGTGTGCGAAGGGAGAGCAGTGAAAATGTTGTTTTTGAACGGTTAACTGCCAACAACCATGGACTGAAGCAGAATATTTAACCCTATTTTGGAAATGATTACATCTATCTTTTTCCATACATTTTGACTTTACAACAGAGTTATTGGAGATGTTGATGTTACTCTTCGGCATCCTCCATCAGCTGTGCCGGTGAGTCGGTCACACGGCGCTACTAGCTCAAAAATACACGTGAAGCTCGTGGACGTAGTAGCTAAATCTGTTATGGAAAAAGGGTTTTTTCAGCAGATATCTTAGTTACAACAAGACTGAGCTAGCAAGGCAGTTTTGTGTTTCTATGTGTGGTATTTATTCTGTTTGGGAAACCCCACCATCTCCAGACAGCAGCAGCTCAAGTTGGCTGGCTGACTCAACGGGGACTAGGAGTCGTCTCTGTTGCTAGGTCGTTACTAAGGGTCGGTCTACTGGCTGGAGTGGTGAACTAGGTTTCATTACATAGGAGTCCACTGACGTGACTGATTGATTTCCAGTTATTAGTCAGACCCCATGTGTTTCCAGGAAAAAGGAGATAACACTAGCAAAAAGTTTTTTTATTTTGAGAGCAAATATGAATACATTTTATCTTTTATCTATTATTGTGTTGGTAACGTTGTATAATCGCAATATTACATGAAGCACAGATGTCCGTAAGCATCACTGTTGTGCTAAAAATGACGTTAAAGCTCACCCTCTCGTGTAGTATTGCTTAAATGTAAACATGTTTAGAATTTTAAATGATATATACAAAGAGGTCCACATGTATAAAATCCAACTTTCTTCCTTTTGGAGGGTGACTTTTTTCTCAACAGGAACCACAGGACATGCTACATGCTACAGCATGGTCAAAAAAACATGGTCAAAAATGTGCAATTAATTCAGTTGGACTTCAATAAAACAAGAATGGTAAGCATATAATTTGGAATTTCTGGTAGCCGAGTGAACCTGCATAGGATAAAGAAAATGGATGGATGGGATTTCTGGTGGCTTTTTTATAATAAAGAAAATGATTCATTTCCATGAAGTTGTAACATTTGAGAGTAAACTTCATGAAGTAGACATGAATACATCCCGGCCTAGCTTGGCAAAAAACAAAAATGTGACCCACTCACCAGTCTGTGTGCCATCCCAGTGGGCAGTGAATCCACGACGTGTGACGGTGGCATCGGAGTGGAATCTAACCCAAAGACGGTTGCTATGGGATACCAGGACTGGAGGCCTCTGATCAGCACAGAACTTACCAATCAAGGGAGATGTCTCATAGCCACCATCCCTGCAAGACACGGTGTGAAAATGTCAGTGGTCATACTGAATAAAGAAAGACAGACGTATGCTGTGTACAGGTGTCACAGAACTCGGGCGTCTGGTAGAAACATAACCACAACGTCCCTGGTTCAATTCTGGCTGGACCTTTGTCAGCTGTTCATTTGCATTTTCTTGCCATGTTTCTTTTCTCCTTGTATCAGAGGAACCCTGCTGACCTCATATATTATAAATTGCACTTCTTGGAGCAGGAAACAACACAACTTTCAGATGAGTGGGGACATCAAACCCAGGTGCAAAAATGTTGAAATGGATCAGCTCTTTGTCCTTGATTCTGTAGCTATACTCTTACTATGAGCCTTACTTATATATCAACACTATCTAATTAAAATGGTTGTAAAGGAAATGCTCTGATGTGTCTATGTGTATGTGCACATAGTCACATAGCATATAAGTGCAATATGTTACAGTATGTGATATGCTAATCTAATGACGCCCACTGCTGTGTAGTCAACCTGCAAGACTCGTCTAGCCTGCCAAGTTTCTGTTAGATTTTAAAACAACAGCACGCAGAACAACTGAGGCATTCAAATTTTACCATGTAAAATTTACCATCAAACTATACCACCCTAAGTCTTTCCTTACCTGATTTCCACAAAGTCAAAGTTGCAAGAAGGAGGGGATCCCTCCAGCTCAAAGCTGGTGAAGTTCAGCATAATCTGCATGTTGACCTGCACAGTGATCTTGAAGATACAGTCTCTGTAGGTGGGGTAGTAGTCAGGGTAGTTGGGTGAACTGAAAGACCCTGTAGGGGAGGTGAACGTCTCACCACAGTCTAATGAGAGAGAAAGGTTTAAGTAAAACCTTATAATCTGAGTGCTACGTTTTAGTTTGTCCTGATTGAAAATACACTGTATGTATTTAGGGTTACTTCAAACATTCTTTGGATTACTTCCAAAAACATGGATTACTTTTGCATTACATGTAGCACAGTGTAGAATGATGCCTATGCCTACTTTTCTGTTGCTTAAAGAGATGGTGTTCTTCATTAAATTGGTTTGGTAAAGTTTTTTCTCATTGGTTCGTCAGACGGGTTCTCTTTAAGGTGGCAACCTTGACGTTTGACTAAAATAAAATAAAGTGAATGCAAAATTAATATTCTGTTCATATCATCATCATCATGGCATGCCAACTAAGTTGAAGAGGTCTTCTAGATCTTGTGATTTTATTGGCATATGATGCACTTTCCTGTGTGCACTGACGTAAGGGTGAGCTGCTGTAACAAAGAGTTTCCCTTTGGGGATCAATAAAGGATTTCTGATATTTTGGCACAGCAATTTCTATAGTTCAGTAGTTGTTAGGAAAGTTCTTCTTTTTACTGGTGGGTGACATTTTTGAAATGAAACTTGCCCACAAACAGAGCACAACAGGTATACTTATATAGCTATTTGGGGGCTATGATTATGTAAATGATCAGATCTCATGAACGCTCACCTGCTCATGAACAGGTGGCATTCATCAGGTTTGAATGAGCGATTTAGAACACATTGATGCAGTTGAAGCCGGGCAGACACTGCACGGTTTAAGCCCAATTTTAATTGCTGTCAGATCGGTTGGCGTTATGCATTCAGTTTGAGGGGGGGCACGACGCCTGATTAATAGCCTAAATGACCTGTCAGTCAGTTGGCTTACTGGCAGGTCTGAAGTTTTGTTTCCACGTTCCCATTTCCCACATGGCTGCTGTCAAAAGATCTGTCACACACTATCGTGAGCTTGTTTTAATATTATAACAGTACATGTTGTGGATAAAACTGCAGTCTTGACTGAGACTGTGCTGTGATAAACAACTGAACTTGTCTGTAGAACACACAGACCGTGCTGTCTGCATCTGCCAGCCGTCTGCGACGTCGTGTTTTTCTTTTTTTCTTCTTACTTTCAGTTCATAGTAGATTTTCACAAAGTAATGCTGCGTTTCTCTCTTTTTGTCAATATCGTTGAGGACTCAGTCATCTTGTTTGAGTAAACTTAATTGGAATTGAAAATGGACAAAACCGACCATGTGAGCATGGTCAATTGATCCGTACAGTGTGAGGATAAAAGATTCTGGTCGTGCAGAGAGGCCGATTAACACAACACAAGATTAATAAAACAGAGTGTCTGCCCAGCTTAAGTAAGCTGGCGAATACGACTTGGAAAACCTCAAAATATGATGAGAATACAAAATTGTTCTTGCATGATGTTCAAGCTGTCTCTCTATTTGACTTCAAACTTCATACTCGTGTATCACAATGTTGGCCTATTCCATGAGTTACAAGGTTTATTAGACACGTTAAACACTGTTTAAACACTGTCATCTATCAGGAATGTGTATAATAAGGCAGTGAGATGTAGGATGAAGCTGCATTATTGTGACATTAGTGCTAATGTCAGTCTGAACATGGCCTTAATGACAAAAACTGCTAAACATCTCATGCAATTCTTTAAAGCTCTACTGTCAAAGCTCATTTAACGGTGCAGTTAATATCTGCCTAAATATCCTAATACCCACTTCAAATTGTTGTACACAAGGCTTGGGAGTTTTATTACGCCGCAGGTTACATCATTGTCTCATTAACACTCACAGTTCAGTGACTGGTGTGGCACACAGCTGAACTGAATCAATTTCCAGAGGATCGTAGTTAAACCTTGTATTGGAAGTTGAGCTTGTAAGTTGTGGTCTTGTTGTTCAAGGCTTATTTATCAGTAGTCTCAAATATGTTCACTAAAAACTGAGTCTGTCTAATCTATTGTGTACCTGTGGTGGCATTTAAGGAGACATAGCTGGCAGAGAATCCCTCGGAGACTAAACTCGAGTCAGACACAAACAGCAGGGTCAGCAGGCTGTCAGTACTGGTGATGGATGGAGGCACTGAACGCCCACAGTACCTGCACATACACAGCACCCACATCTCTTTAATCACCAATTATCTGCATTATGTTGATATTCAAGAGATTATAGTATATATACACACACACATGTGCACGCATATGTGTGTGTGCTACATATGTATCATGTACCTGCCAATCTTGGTTCCGGTCTGAACAGTGCCGTTGTCGTACACCTCCAGGAAATCAAAGTTACAGTTAACGTGGTACTCCAGGTTGAAGGACTCAAACAACAGCCGAACCAGGTTGCCTGGGCTAACACTGATGTACCAGATACAGTTGGCCCCATGGGGGTAGTTGTTGGGGTGGCCAGGGCTCGTGATGGTGCCTGAAGGACTGGTCAGGGTATCACCACAGCCTGTTACAGGAAAAAAGGACAACTGGACAACTTTAGAGATCTTTGGAAAAGTCTGAAAGTAGCTTTAGAAGACACTAATTTGCAAGAATATGCTGGAGCATGTAATGTTAAAAGCAGTAGGTACAGTTTCTGAAAGGTTTCAGCAAGATTTCAGTTTAAAAGCACAAACAAATGACAGTGCCACTGGCATGTAGATAAATATTATTTTTGTAGATTCTTAGCATTAACGGCAAGTAGAACGTGGCCCAGAACAAAGCCCTGGGCAACCTCTGAAGAATTTATACCAGTGCATTTGCATGTTTCAGCCCATTTTCTACAAATAATGTATACTTTACACCACTGCTGAATATTTTCAAAGCATTGTGTACAGGTTTCGAGATGTTAACCACATGTCACCCCTCTTATTATGAGAGCCAATCTCTGGAGTTAATAAAGCAAAACTGCACGCTAGTTTAGGTACCACATGCCAGTACTGCTTACCAGTACCAACAACTTTGTTGCCATTTTCAGCATACTGTTTCGTAATAATTTTAGTCACAAGAATCACTTCAACATTATGGCATGTACAGGGAAGTGGAGCACTAAGTGCTAATACAGAACATTTTAAGAGTTGGACTTACATTTTCTTATTACGGACTAGCAGTTTCCCAAAGGTACTGAATTTGTAAAAAAGTACCAAAGGGTTTGAAAGGGATGGTATCAGACCTCCAGCTGTCACCACACATGGCTGAACACAGACATTCTGTGTTGAAATACAACTGCATTGTACATGAGTTTTATATCAGTCAAGCATCAATATGTCCTTACTGACACATCTGTGAAGCAGTTACAATGGAACACACATTTAAAAAAGACAGTGGGATACCAGGAATGCTAGAAGTCCCCCTGAGTCAAACGTAGCTAAAAGCAAGGTAAAAAACTGTCACTGCATCTGGAACTGGAATTTGGTTGGAAAATGGTGTTTGTGTGTTTATCCTTAAAGAACTGCCATTCTTCATGTCTCATTGGCTGGTTGAAATGAAACCAACATCTGCATAGGAGAAAGACTCCATCTAAAATCTTCTGCGATGCTTTGGAAGACAGTCGGCAGTAGTGTATGCTGAGGTATAAGGTACATGTTACTTGTTACATTTAAGGCAGTTCAAATGTTTATTCAACTCTATGGTCTGAGTAACTAAATAATCTATGCTCGTGTCCACTTACTTGCTTTGCAAGCTTTCAGCTGTATCTCACGCTCTTTTTACAGTGAATGGAGCTAGCACTTCTTTCTGTGTTTATTTTCGATCAGACTCAAAGATGATCGTTTGAAGATGATTCCTGTTCATTCAAATTTTTTTGGAACCTTGCAGCAGGCTTGTGCTTCTTGCTGAGTGATGTTGGTCTCGCACAGTAAGATATAAAATGTTATCATGACCAATAGTCAAAAACCAGGCACACCAGAATTTCACTTTAAACAGACTAAACCTGAAAAACGAAATCAAATCAAACCACATAAAAGAATTCCAAAAGCCAAAGGAGAAAAGGTATGTGTTACAACAGTTCCTGTGGTGACATACAAGAGATTTATTTCTAACCTAGGAGGGCAGTCAGAGTTTGAAATCTTTGCTAATAATGAAGATAATAATGATACTGAATAATGCTACTACTCTCACCCTGCAAGGCAGAGCCATAGGCCGCTTCAAAGCCATGGTTGCTGACAGAGGAGTCAGTCTTGAAGTGGATGTACATAGATCTCTGAGTGGACTGAAGCCTGGGGGGAATCTCAGCACCACAAAATGTCCCCAGCAGAGGAGAGCTAGACGTGGAGCCATCCCTGACCTGGAAGATGGAGGAAACCATTATAACCGCACCCTTATACTGTAACTGATCTACCAACCCCCTCTCCATCAATCAATCTATCCATCCATAATATATAACACACATGCTTTAGTAACATAACACAGAATCACCTGTGGCAACTCAAAACGTGAGATCAAAAGAAAACTCATATCATTTTGTTTCACTGTACAGGTATAACAGGTATATGCAACCAAACAAACAGAAAAGAAGACAAAACGATACACTGGTATAATATGATGGACGGATCAAAACACAGGTTATGAGTTAGATGTGGTACAGATACATTGGTGTATAGTTGTGTATGGTTATTTATGTTTATAGGATAATGAATTTTGCAATTTGTATATGTGTGTTTAAATGTTGTGGCATCTGTGAGAATGTGAGCAGGGAAATGTAGGAGTATGTGAGAAGAGGAAAGAAAACAAGAGAGAAGATAGATGTGTGTTGTAATAATAATAGTAGCAATATTGCATTTTTAGTGATCACAATTTACTTATTAGTGTTATCACCATAACCATCCCCACCAATTTAAAAGTAATAATAAGAAGAATGGTGTGGCTGTTATTCTGTATTACATTTGAAAGTATTGCAGAAAAGTAGCATTGGTCATTTCTGGTCAATTTCATATTTAGGTCCAACAGTTTCACTTTATGAATTGGTTTAACATTTATTTACCTCAACAAAGTCAAAATGGCAGGAGCCTCCCTCAACGTCAAATGACAGGAAGTCAAGGGTGACCACATAGCCCTCTGGCTGGTTAATGACCCACTCACAGACCTTGTTGTGGGGATAGGCGTTGGGGTGGTAGGGAGAACGAAACTGCCCAGTCCCAGACAAAGTACCTCCACAAGCTGTGCAGAGGGAGGGTTAATGGTTGGTCAGTGGCTAATGGACGTAGCTTAGACTGCATGGATTCAAATCTTTGCCTGGATCTGTGATAATTCCTCTGTGTTGTATAACTGCAGAAGACTGAATATGCTACTGAATAACCACTCTTGGTTCTGAGAATTTGTCAAGTGCCACTATCCTCCTCAAGACCATTTTACCCCAGATTCTCACACAAATCACACAGACTTCTCCATCCCCTCACTTCTCATCAGGCGCACATGTTTTCACTGTGCATCCAAATGTATGCGTGAACATTTCGAGAAGCTTGAGGCTGAGTCTTAAAGAACTGGATAACATCTGGAATATGCACTCTTTTTACCGTGATAATATCTGCTATTTCAGTGTCAAGTCCAGTAAGATTATCCATGACCTGACAACTTTCAAGTTGAAAAAGGAGTGCTGTAACAACATCCAGTGTAGCATAAAAATAGATTAAGGAGAAATAGTAACCCTAACCCTAACCCTAACCGTATGATAACCCACTGTTAAACAAAACAGGCATAACTTCACTAATGAAATATAATACATATATAAAACATATATGATGTCATATTACGTGTGTGTAAATGTGTGGAATCTCACCAACGGTGTAGACAGCCCTGAAACCAGCCCGGCTGACCGAGCTGTCGGACCTGAAGCGAATCCACAGGAAGTTGGAGGAGGAGAGAATGGGAGCTGGCAGGGAGCTCCCACAGTACCTCCCTATCAGAGGGTCAGTCTCCATTCTGCCATCACGAACCTGGACAGGAAGGGGATAGAAGAAGAGGAAGGAGAAGTAGGTAACAGACAGTGTTCATTTCGGCAATGAAAACTATGACAAAAAACATTGTCATTCCTGTTGCACTACCCTCAATAAGAAGCATCTTGCATTCAAATGAATCTACAGTCCACTGAGAATTAGACAGGAAGAGTCTGGGGGGAGGATGAGGTCCAAAATAAGGAGCATACTGGAGAACCAGGCCTAAGAAGCACCTTCAGTAACCGTCTCATCCTGCCGAGGTGTTGAAGGAGCGCTTCAAGAGTACCAGTAACAGCCGGTCGACTACACAGTGCCGCCTGCCAGCTCGGGGGTTTCTGAGGCCACAGCGGGATGGCCCCCCCTCATGGACTGTACTATTCCATACTGACTATACACGTGGACACGATTTGCGCTGTATTTATATATGTTTATTCTTTTTTATTATATTCCTTAACTATTCATTATTTATTATTCAATTTCTATTCCCTACATAACTCAAAACAGCTGGAACAAATTCCAAAAATATGCAGGAGCTAAACCCAGACAGTGAACAGTATTTCAGTGAACAAGCGTCTGAATGAACAACCGCACTGCAGTGGAGAGAGCAGGTAGCTGTGGTGATGCTAGGTGAGAGAGAGCGGTTCTGTTCAAACAGCCAGAGTTTAGAATGATAAGTGGATTTACTGAGGAGAGTCAGTCTGTTGTATAACTGCAGAGCAGAGTCACATGGACACTGGGTGTGAACAAGTAAACAGTGCCTTTTCCACTGACCTCACCTGGAACCATGGTAGGTGTACACAACAAAGATGGCCACAGCTGTGGCCTCAAAAACTAGACCAAAATGTCTTTAGATATGGTCAACTAAAACTAACAAAAATCAAATGTTGAGAGTTTAACTAAAACAAATCCAAATCAAGTGCCAAATTAGCACTGGTAAGAAGAGGAGGATAGAAAGGAGAAGAAACAGGAGGAGAGTTTGGGGGAGGATGAAGAAAGAAGTGGCAGCAAGAGAAGGTGAAAGATCAGGAAGACAAAAGGAGCAGGAGGAAGAGGAGAGGAGAGGAAGAACAAAGAATAGATAGAAGAAGAGGAGGAGGAAGAGGTGAAGTAGAGAGGAAGAAAAAGAAAATGTGAAAGAGAAGGAAAGAGATGGGCGATATCCGAGAGAGCGTCAGAACAGATTAACATTTTGAGTGACGTCTGAGTGAAACATTACTTAATGCTAAATGAGGCAGTAATGCTGACAGGCCCAGTTTTCCAACCCTGTCTCCTAAAAAGCATCAGTTCATACACGACTGATTAGCTAATACGTTTTGTAGGAAAAACAGTGCCAGCCAAATTAGATTTTTTTTTCAACTTAATGAGGAAACATTCATTTTAAATGCATCTGCAAAACGTTCACTGCCAACGGATTTCATTTGTTTTCCTACAAAATCTGCATGATTTATGGTTCTCTCTTCCATTAAAGTTATGGAAAAATGGTGGTCTTGATAAAATATTGAAAAGTCATTGATGACTCAAAGCACAAGACGGGATGTGTTGCAGTCATGTGTAGACTTTTTCAATTTTTAATACTCAACATCTTCCCTAACATTAACCATGGGTTTTAGTGGCATAAACCTAACAACAGGAGGGACATAGGACAAGAACCCCGGTTGGACTGGAAAAAACATTGCCAGTGAATGTAAGCTAGGAAACAATTATGTTTTAAAAATGTATGTGACAAAGCAAATTAGTGGTGTCTAAGTGTATTTTCTAAGAGATGCACATTTTAAGAAAAAAATCAGGTCATAAACAAGTCCTACCTCCACATAGTCAAACGTGCAGCTGCTGTGACTCTCCAGGTTCATGTGAGTGAAGTTGAGGGTCACCTTCTCACCCACTGGCAACCTGATCAAATAGATACACTGGTGGTTGTGGGCATAATCGTTGGGCCAGTTGGGGGAGATGATGATGCCCTCACTGTCAGTGAAGGTACCACCACAACCAGGGTCACCTAAGACACAACACACACCAGGGTGAGGAGTTCCATTACATCTGCAGCTCATTACATAAAGCAAGACACTGACACCGCTAAGCACAGGAGATCAATTGCTTGCTCTCATGGGTTTCATTAATTGCGACTTTTCTGACGTCCAGATGCCATGATGGTATTGGCGCTGCTGTGAGATGCAAATAAAACTGGACTTGCAAGCAAGTATAATGGGTTCAAAAACACTTTGGACCCGGAGGCTCACCGACCGAAGGCAATCAATAAGCCAAGAGCATCGCTGAACCAGGCTTTAACAGGTGGCTTAGCACACATTCGTACATTAGGACAGGCTCATATATATTATAATTACCATAATATTATAAAGAGTATGTTCTAAACCTGCTCTACAGGAAAAGTGCAATGAGATCACTTCTGTTATGAATTGGCGCTATATAAATAAAACTGAACTGAACTGAATTCAGACAACCTCAGACAGTGCACACTGCCAGGATGTGATCCAGCCTTGGACCACGAGTCTGCACCAACATGTCTCTTGATTAATCACTTATCTAACTATAAAGGAAGGAATCTCTGTCTGTCTGCCCTTTGATGTTTTCGACAATTCAATTCAATTTCAATTCAGTTTTATTTATATAGCGCCAATTCATAACAGAAGTGATCTCACTGCACTTTGCCCTCAAATTTTGCTCAACTGCTGTGGGCAGAGCTTATTTTACAAAAAATGTCATATCTCCTGAACGCTCTGTGCTATTGGAAACACATTTGGTGGACATGTGTAGATATGATGTCTGAGTGACCATGACAAGTTCAGTGCCATTTGGCCAATAAGTGGAGCTGTACCAGCATCATCTAACTGTAAAGGAAGGAATCTGTCTTTATGTATGTGTGTATCCTTCGCATAGCTCAAGAATCGTTAATCCGATCGACTTCACACTTGGCGGGTGTATTGCTGAGGACCTCAGGGAGTGTAGTGTCGAGCGTGAAGTTGATCGGTTGGGCGGTTCTCAAGAATGCTGCAAGCAGCACTTCCGGGGACCAAGCAATCGGCCCATTCCGAACGGGCACTGCACTAGTATCAGTGATGAGTGATAAACTTTTCCACTCTTGTCCATCAGTGCAGCTCAGTCTAACGTGAGGTGAAATTTTAAGATGAATATTAAACAGTGACATAATAATCAAAAATATAATGCAAATATATAAACATTATTATTTGACAAATACTAATATTTAGTTTCAATGTACCATTTTTCAACATTTATCATGCTGCAACAGCAAACAGGTATAAAATACGAAAGCAGAAGCTACCATTACAGGTTCTGAACTCTCACTGTGTCTGGCATGCAGTCAGGACCATTATTCTTTTGCCTACTGAGGACACTACACTACTTGAAGACAGTGAGACAAAGAGGACTATGTTTCTTTTCCACGAATGCTTTCAGCACTAGCACAATTATATATATATGGAATTGAAGTCATATTAAACATTTAATAATAGTTATATGATTAGAAGTAAAAAAGGACATCATTATATTAGAAGACAAGAGCATATTTTTATATGCCTAAATTAATATTATGATTGAAAAACTAGATGACACCAATAGAAATTGATGTAAATTTACAACAAACACAGCATCTGATCTAAATGCCTGTCCCAGGCTGAAACTGATGCGCCAGGAGGCAGCATCTCTACCAACTAATGGACAAAGGTCACCCCACACAACAATAAATCCATGGCAAAACATAAACATGACATATTAACACAGCTATTAACTGTCCATCCATAGCCACAGCTGAAACAGTAAAATATGTACAGTATAGGTAACAAATCCCAACAACAGAATGGCACAACGTTTGTATCCAGTTCACTCTGCACACAAATATCCTTTCACTTGGATTTGTTATGGTGAAAAATCTGCCAAATGTACATGTTTCCCATGTAATAGTCCTTAAACTATTTAACACTTCACAGGTTTGCCCAGAACAGACAAACCAATCACTGGCTCTAAATAGAGCTGTTTGAATTTTTCGCGAGTTTCGCGGCCACCTTAGTTTGTCTTACACGCTTGGAATGGGAGGGTGAGGCAAGCGGTTTTGAAATGGTTGCAAACTGCAATTTCACCACTAGATGCCACTAAATCCTACACACTGGAGCTTTAACAGCACTTGATGACATTTCTTTTAAGAGTTTTTGTCATGTCATGTGAGATAGTTGCATATGTATAATGAGTTACATTGTGACATGGTGTATGCACAGTTTCTTACTTGGTGATGTTGTGTATGTAATGTGGAAGCCTCGGTCAGAAACACTGAAGTCAGAGTGGAAGTGAACCCATGCAGCTGGACCAGTGGTCTGCAGGGGGGGAGGTGATGCAGTACTGCAGTATTTCCCCAGAACTGGGTCTTCAGGTAGAAGACCATCCCGGATCTACAACATTTGGCCACACAAGACAGTAAATAGAAGAACAATTGCACAAAGTTGTAAGGTGGCTGTGCTACATTGTAGGCTTATTGCACGGGAGTGGTATCAGTAGTGGCATACAGTGCACAAGCCTGACAAAATAACAAACATAAGACTGTGCCAGTGTTACAGCACTTTGGATTCAGCACTAAGCAAGCTTCTCTGTTTAGGTAACCAGGTAAGCAATTGTTGGGTTTGAGCAAGGGAATATGGTTAAAAGAGCAAAAAAACAACATACCTTTAAACTAAAATGGGTACCCTGTTTTTATTAGACCCATGCAATCTTGGTGTGAAAGTTGACCTGTTTATGTCTATTTAGTTCTCAGTGAGGTTTTTACTGATTGATTTTACGTAATGCAAAAAATACTGGAATATATAGCAGTATTTCTCACCTCTAGGAAGTCATAGTTGCAGTCAGGGTGATGCTCCAGACTGAGAGTCCCGAATGCAAAGGTAATGAGCAAGCTGGGCTCCACTGTCACTGTCCAGTAGCAGTCTCGGCTAGGTGGGTAGTTTCCAGGGTAACCAGGTGAGTTAATGTTTCCATAGGGGGCAGTAAGTTCGCCTCCACACACTAAGATGAGAAGGAGATAGTGGTTGTACAAATATTTAAGTGGTTAAAGCCAAAGTACAAATAATAATAATAATAATAATAATAATAATAATAATAATAATAATAAATTGTATTGACATTTGTCACTCATTATTTTTTATTAATCTATAATGTTTAATGTCACAATGAACCAATGCTAATTACTGAATGATTGAGCAAAGCAGACAGCTGTTGTCACTGAAAGCGAACACTTGGCCGAGCTGCAGAGTGATGAGTATTACATCTTGTTGTTGCACTGATGTAAATAATATTGTGGAAATGAAAAACTTGACTACCAGAAGTGCAATAAGCAAGAGCAGGATATAAAGTGCATGAATGCAGGAAAGAGCATTATTATGAAAATATTTTACAAGTGGTACTACGGACATTATATACAGATGGCATTACTATAAACAGAAGTTTATGTACTTGTGATCGATATGTACAATAATGAATTGGACTGGGCAGAACAGCAGTGCAATGAATACAAAGTAGTGAAATTTATGGAAATAGTTAACAGTGCAGTAGATGAGTTATTGCAGTATTCAGTACATAGTACTGGAGTGCACATGATGCAGTATATGTATAAATAAATAGTCTGGTAGCGCAAATGAACATGTGGTACATGTAGCAATATAGCAGCATTTAAGTTAAGGTATATGAGGGGACAGTGGAATCAGCGGTGGGGGGGGCAGAGTTCAGTAGGAAGACAGCTCTGGGGAAAAACTTTCTTCTCAGTCTGCTGGTCCTTGGGGCAAGGGAGAAACCACTCTCTGGGCTAGGGGAGAGGAGTCCTGAAGAATGCTGCGGGCTCGACGCAGACAGCGTTTCCTCTGGATGTCCTCAATGGCTGGAAGTGGAGTCTCTGTGATGCACTGGGCAGTTTTCACCACCCGCTCCAGTGCCTTGCGCTCTGCAGCAGAGCAGTTCCCATACCAGACTGTGACACAGCTGGTTAGGATGCTCTCTACTGTGCAGCGATAAAAGTTCACCAGGAAAGCTGAGGACAGTTGGTTCTTCTTCAGTGTCCTCAGGAAGAAGAGGTTCTCCGAAATATGGGTCCCCAGGAAATTGAAGCTGGAGATACGCTCAACAGCCATCTCGTTAATGTGGATGGGGTCATGTGTGCCTCCTCTCTCCTTCCTGAAGTCCACAATGAGCTCCTTTGTCTTGGAGGTGTTAAGGAGTAAGTTATTGTCTGTGCACCATGTGGCCAGGTGCTGGACCTCCTCCCTGTAGGCGGTCTCATTGTTGTTGCTGATGAGACCAATCACCGTAGTATCGTCTGCAAACTTGATGATAGCATTAGATCTATGCGCAGGCCTGCAGTCGAGTGTGAAGAGGGAGTAGAGGAAGGGGCTCAGCACACAGCCCTGTGGTACGCCAGTGTTGAGTGTGATGGTGGTGGAGCAGTTGTGGCCTAACCTAACTGGCTAGCTAAGGTCTGTTTGTCAGGAAGTCCATTATCCAATAGCAAATGGAGGTGTTAATGCCCAGGTTTCCAAGTTTGGTGATCAACTTGGAAGGGCGTTGAATGCAGAGCTGAAGTCAACAAACAGTATTCATGCATAAGTGTTCTTATTGTCCAAGTGTGTGAGTAAAGAGTGCAGTGCCATGGAGATTGCATCCTCTGTGCTCCTATTGCTGCGGTAGGCAAACTGGTATGGGTCCAGTGTGGATGGGAGGAAGTCCTTTAGGTGTGCCAGGACCAGCCACCCAAAGCACTTTATAACAATGGGTGTGAGTGCTACCGGGTGGTAGTCATTCAGGCAGGTTGGACTAGAGGTGGATTTAAAGCATGCTGGCACAACTGCTTGGGCGAGGGACAGGTTGAAAATATCCGTAAAGACCCCAGCGAGCTGCTCTGCACATGCCTTGAGTACGCGACTGGGGATGCCGTCTGGTCCAGCAGCCTTGTGCGCTTTGAGCCGGCTCAGTGCAGTGTAGACTCTTATTAATGCTAGTGAGACTGAGCCCCTAATACTTTTTTCAAGCGAACATTCTGATGCAGCTGATGCTCTCATCTGAACCCCATATATGATCATTTTGATTATATGATAGAGCTCAGAAAGCCTGATATCTCAGTTGGTTAATAAGAAGGTATGCTAACAGAGAGGCTGTGGGTTCAAGTCTTGTCTGTATCATTTACTATTTTTTTGGATTTGTTAAAATACAGAGAGATGAATTTTACAGTAGAGATGAACAAACATGACTTGAGATTAAACACTGCAACGTTGGTAAAAGAGAGATCGTAGGATCAATCCTTGTCTGCATCCTTTAATATACTTATTTTCCCCCTGAAGAAGTAGAAGGAGATAACATTTTACAGTAGGGCCACACAAAGATGCATCAAAATCCCAGCAGGGATTGAATGCCATAATTCTGTGTTCTTGTATGACTTCAAAGTCAACAGTCCTGACCACTGGACTATCTGTGCTGCTGATGAAATCACATAACCAGATGATATGGAGATTAATTCTCATTTCTTACAGTTGAAATTCTAAGTCTACTATTCTACTAATTCTAATTCTGTTTCACTAGAACAACTAGCTAAATGGTTTCACTATATGCTAACTACAAATTGCCAGGACCAGATGGCTAAGCAGCAAATTTCTACAAGCAATTCTGGCATCGTCTCTCCCACTTTGTTTCTCAAATTCCATCATATCACCCATCAATAGCTGGGGAGGCACATTAGTGTCACAAGCGGACACTGCACAGCAAAAGACGCTTCCACAGCAGAACCACAGTTCTTCCCAGCTTGGCTCGTCTACAACAGACTGGCCGCCAGCTAACGGCAGCACCAAAGCCACCTCTCTTTCCCTCCCATAGACGGGTAATGTAACAACTGGGCAAAGCATAGAGTAACAATATATGTAGCTGAGCAAAGGACTGTTTAACTTGTGTACATGTGACGTGACTGATGTGTTTTCATTGAGGTTTTATTGTTGTGATCTTCTCCATGGTTAATGTGAGGTTATTATTGTAACTGTAGTTCTCAGCCACCACAAAGTTGATGTTAGTTATGTTATGCTCCACACAGACAGTCTTTGCATGCTAACTAACTCCTTTTAACTTGGCACCGTTATCCTAAACAGACCACACACACACACCTCTTGTTTGACTCAAACACAGCAGACAGTAACTTTAAAGCTCCTGCTTCACATGTTCCTTTGTTTCTGACCATGTGGGTTCATGCTTGTGCACGGGAGACATACAGAGGCAGAACAAAGAAACACACACACACATTCCCTTTGGTCGCATCCAGACCTGCACACACACACACACACACACACACACATACACACACACACACCCGTTGTTCTGTAGTTTAGTGTATTTAGAGTCAGTCTTCATATTGTGATTTTGCTTTATTATCTTTAATAAATGCTTGTGTATAATTATGCTGGCTTCTTTAATGTTGCACAAGAGTGAGTAATTTGCCAACCTCTTCTATGTTGAGCTCCAAATCCTTCCACCTTCTAGCTATTGGTGGTAATTCTGGTTATTAATTTAATTATTAATCTGAGTTCCAAATTGATAGTTCAGTTTATTTTAGGAGACTCAATCAATCTCTTCTTTAAGGAGAGTGGTGCCCATGAGGACTTTATTAAAATTATTTATGATTATCTTTCAGAATTCTGATAGCCATAATTAATTGATCACACCTACACAAGTGGATGCCCCCCTTTAGCCTTTATAAATCCCAACAAATGTGTGTGTGTGTATATGTGGGACACATCGTATGTGGTTATGTGAATGTAAGACATAATAGAATAATATGGCACAAAAAGGTAACTATAGGTTGATTTGATTAAGTATGCATACATGTCTCACTCTGTATGAGCATAGTTTATTTTTTTAAATAACACATTTTAAGACATTTTATGACTACATTTTTTAAATCAAATTCAAGTCTTTTTAATACATTTTTTTTAGTTAAGGATTACTCATTAACTAAACCAAAACAGATGAAACACCCCTACCTGGGTCCTGAGACTGCCAAGCAACTGTGAAGCCACCACCACTGACAGAGTGGTCGGAGCGAAACCAGAAATACAGGGAATTGTGGGAGCTGTAGAGTTCCTGCGGGTTATTTTGGCCACAGTATTTTCCGATCATGTAAGCAGAGGCGCTGTCCCCATCATGAATCTGAAGGAAGTCGAAGTTGCAATTGGTGCTGCTCTCCAGATGAAAGAAGGGAAAGGTAATATGCAGAATCTAAAGAAGAGAACACACAGAATTCAAAGGATCTCTGTCAATCTGCTCCATTTGAAATAAAATCACACTATAACCACTAATGCTAACAATGCCCATTTCTCTCTTTCTTTTTTAGTTGGTTGTTTTGGTATTCGAGCACAAACATTTGCTCTCTGTGGTTCAGTTGGTCTCAGCACTCTCAGCAATCCCTTTTCCAGGAGCTAAAGAGACAGATATTTTTCTCAGGAGTTGGTAAAGACCAAACCAGAGCTATAAGGCCAGTATCATCTGCTGACCAGAAACAAGACTCCAATAAGTTCATAATGTTGCTCCCTGATTGCTAGATGAGAAAGCATTCACATGTTTAACACAATTTTCTCGAGCCCACCATATGTAATGTAATTACACAAAATCAAATGTAGTGCTTCCAGTGCTGTCTTACTGGTAAAAGTAATGTGATCCCAGCAACATCACAATCCATGCAGAGGATGTTTCTGGGCCTTGCTTTACGATCCTATGACTGTACTGAATTAAGGAATTTAAAAATAAATGTCTGATGGATGTTAAAAAAATACATTCCTTGGATATCAAACCTACACAGTTTGACACAGTTGTTCAATCAAGTGAACCTCTACAGAAGGGTATTTTGTAAGCTGAGAAGCTCAAACAACCCAAATTGAAATTACAGAGACAAAGTAAACAAATGAAAAGGAAATCTCTTTTACTTAAGTAAGAGAGACTGCAACTGACCTTGTTTGGGTCAATGCGGATCACCCAGGCACAGCTGGCCTGGTGATCGTATTCATCATGACTTGGGGTGTTGGGATAACTGAAGGAACCAGCAGGGCCAGTCAGGTAACCTCCACACTCTGGAACACACATACACACTTACAGTAGCACTTGATGACATTAGACCTGTTACATACTCTGCATAAAGAATGGGCAAAACAACACAAAGGGCAATGGATGGGGTGTTCCTTCTGTTCTTGCATGTTAGTCCAAAAAGATGCCATCGGCACTAAATGAAAAATACAGTTAAATATTAGTATTGGCAAAATGAAAGAATATTCTTATTTGACCATTTTAAGGACATGTAATGGTTACATCTTCCTTCTAAAGCATTACGATGGGGAATTCTTACTGTCAAAGCACACATTCCCCCATGCCTTCCACCGTTTCTTTACACCCTGCTCCATCGTCTCATTGGTTGTGCTCCCCTGTATGTATTGGACATACAGTATGAGCACAACAGGCAAAAACTTCAACAAAGTTTGTATACACCATAAAGTCTTCCTTACAGGTCTGTAGGACCAAACTCTGTCGGCTGAGAATGAACCAGAAATCCTGCACACTGAACCCTACTTATGTGTTATTTAGTTACGATATTTCAGTCAGTCATCCATGTTTTCCTTAAATCAAGGTTACTTACTTTGTTTAGTCACAGCATCATGGGATCAAAAAATTGTAACTAAACTAGGTGAGTACAAGTGGCCGGCAGTGTGTGGGATTTCAGGTTCGTTAGAATTGGCAAATGGAAGCTGATAGCATGTCTGTTGTATAGGCAGAGTTTGTGCAACACACAAGTATAGATTACCGTCACAAAATAATATCATCATCCCATGAGAAGATAGAACTATCATGTCAATGTGGAACAGTTTTTCACATTCACAGCAATACATTATTGAAATTCTCTGTGGTTTCTGAGTCTCGTGGCCCAATAATTTACCCAGAGGAAAAAATATGATTATTATTAGATATGAGAATAATAGATTACAGTTTATAGTCTATATCATTATATGAGTGATGATAAAATATTTAACAATAATGTCCCCGCAATCCCTTATCACAGTCCCTAAAGTCTGTTAACCAGCCCAACCAGTCCCTTAATTTCTTCCTCCCTGTGACTCTGCACATTGATTCTACTCCCTTCATCTTGTCCTTGCAGTTTCTCCACCTCCTTTCAGCCCATCTCTCCCTACTTCTGCCCTTCACCTCCCCTCCTTCATCTTCCCAGCCCCTCCATATCTTCTTGTCCTGCCAATACCTTGCTGTGGGGTCTGGCAGAGTGGACCAGTCCACTGGGCAGTGCATGTACACGCGAACCCATTGATGCCGTCAGTGCAGGTTCCTCCATTCTGACAGGGGTTGCTCAAGCATTCATTGATATTCTGGTCACAGTTTACTCCTTGCCAGCCAGAGTTGCAATTGCAGATGTAGCCAGGAGCCAAGGTGGTGGCCTGTGATAGCAGTAGTGCACTAGTCAGACATTCAGGAATATATTGTTACAAAGGGATTTGATTCTGGATTTTCTATTCTTGAGAATATATCTAACATAAAAGCAACATTTGATTTATCAAGCATTCAAAGATTTATTCAGACTACGGCCACACTAATGCGAATACATTTGAAAATGCTATTTTCTGTGTCAAAATGATTTGTATCCATAGCAGGTCCTCCTCTTTCAGTTGACAAACAACTAAATTGCATTAAAATACCATTAAAACCATGATTTGATAAGGAGTGAGATAGACAGCGCAGTTACTCCACTTGGTCTCAGCGGGTTAAGCCTCAGTTTCTTTCAGCTCCTGCTCTCTATGATCATTTATATTGTGCTTTAATAGAACAAACTCACAGTTTGATCATGGCTATAATGCTACCCCTTCTCCAAGACGAGTACAATCTCTATTTCGTGCTTGCTTTTGTCTGACATCATACTGTAAAAATAATTATTATTAATTAGGTTATTATTAATTAGGTGAATGACAACATCTGTGCAGTGTGATTTGCTGTATTGATATTTACAGGTTAAGGCTGGAGTTATTCAATATCTTTAAGCACAACACAAATATATAGTTTCATTTTTTAAAAAGGCTCAGTAATTTCCTAAAACAGCTGGATACTGCTGTTTTTGGTAAGTGTTACTCAAACAGGAGGAAATGTGCATTTGTTGGGGACTATTTTCAGCGGCGGATTAATCCTTTAGTGGTGCTTTAGTAAGTATTTCCTGCAGCAGCACGGTGTATGTGGGATTGAGTCCAAATAAACTACAGTGTGTGTGTTCATGGTGATGAAGGAACATGTCACCCAGTGCAACAGTGCGGCTCACTGATGGGTTTTAATTGTTTTTGGAGCGCTATGGCTCAGAGGAAGAAGATATATCAGGCTGTGATACACACACAACACTTTTTAGTGGGATCAATTCATTGTTGGTTTTGGGCTTTTCATGGAATTTGTGGACTCTAAGAAAATATTAATTATTACCAGCCTTATCCTTTAAAATGAATGATTTCAGATAAAGTTAGGGACAATATCTTTGTTATAATGGCCACACAGCATCCCACCATGTCTGAACAGGCATACATACACACAGTCACATACACTCACCACACACTGTCCATTGACACAGGGGTTGTTGGTCTGACAGATGTTGCTGGCCTGGGTGCAACCAGTCGGTCCATAACCATTGCCTACATAGCCTGGAGGGCAGGTACATATAGGGAGGCTTGCACCTGGTGGATGTGAATGGGTTGAGTGAGAAGGAGAAGAATACATGGTCATGTCCCACATTGCACATCTCACTCTTAAATTGCCCTTACTACTACACTACTACACTGTATATTTTGTAGAGATAAAAACTTGTGTTGGAAACACACTCAGACCTCTCCAAAATCTTAGCACAGCTGGCACAACGTGGATACCTTCAATAATCATTAGGGACACGGTTCCCTAATCCTTATATAAAAGACCCTCAATAGTTTATTCTATAGTGAGCAGTAAATTGAGATTTCGGACACATATATACTTATATATCATTTTGTGTCATCACTGACAGGTGTAGTATTACACAACTGTAATTTTATCATATGTGGGATTGTTAGCAGAAAGTATTTTTTCGCATTCCATTGTGGGAATATGTGAGGGCGCTATATATTTCACACACACTCAAATGAAATGGTGGGAAGTAACTATAGTGCACTATATAGTAAATAGGGAATGCCTGGTAACTGACCATGTGTGCTTTTCCACAAACTAATTTTGTATTTGTTTGTTTAATGCTGTAAGGACTGTTTCAAGACTTTATTTTTCCATTGGATGACTAAGGACTGATACTTTGCATATGGCCTAATTTATGTTTATTGCTCTTTACAGACATACATTTTAGATCAGATGATGATGTAGCCTGATATGTATGACATCAGATGTCTGACTGCCGAACTAAACCAATAACATGATACAATAAAGTATTTCAATAAAGTATTTCTGATTCTGATTCTGATATCCATGTTGTAGACTCAAAAGGGACTGCTTCCTGGTAGGTGAGCCAATTTTTCACCATGTTTTTCAGATGAAACGGGCAGATAAAGTGAACTGCAGGCTGCAGACCAGTGTGTTTACTCCTGCGACCACCAACAGCCCTCGTTCCATGTCTCCTGCTGCAGCACACAAACGCTGTATTTTGCACATTTAGATTTCTGCAGATTAATAAATAGTTGTAGAACTAAATGTGTGTATAGTGGCTGTTCTTGTATCTGAAAACAAGTATACACGACTATATATGTAAAAAGACACTCAATGCTTATGCTTGTGCTGTGTGATGGGTGTAACCTAATGGGTGTAATTTGCCTAATCTTCACAGGTCTTTAGACTGCAGTGGAAACACACACAACAATGGGCTGATGGAACTTTTTAGTTCCTTGAATAGTAGTTCCTGGGGATAAAATTTCTGGGTACTTTGTGTGGAAACGTGACTTAACACATCCTCTGTGGAGGAGGCAGAGTTTGAAGACTTAGGGGAAGCTTCACCCATATCCCTGGCAGAGGTCTCTGAGGTTGTTAAGAAGCTCCTCAGCGGCAAGACACCAGGTGTGGATGAGACTCACCCCAATATGCTGAAGGCTCTGGACATTGCTGGACTGTCTTGGCTGACACGCCTATTCAATATCGCATGGAGGTTGGGGACAGTGGCTGTCGAGTGGTGATGGTTCCCATTTTGAAAAAGGGGGACCGGAGGGTGTGCTCCAATTATCAGGGTATCACACTGCTCAGCCTCCCTGGGGTGTTATAAACGAGGCTCCGACCGATTGTCAAATCTCAGATCCAGGAGGAGCAATTTGGATTCCGTCCTGGTTATGGAACCAGCTATTTAACCTTGCAGAGTTACTAGAGAGGTCATGGGAGTTTGCCCATCCAGTCTACACATGTTTTGTGGACTTGGAGAAGGCTTATGACTGTGTCCCCCAGGAAGTCTTATGGGGTGTACTGCAGGAATATGGGGTACCAGGGCCGTTGCTACAAGCCATCTGGTCCTTATATAACCCGAGTGGGAACTGTGTCTGTATTGTCGGCAGGAAGTCAAAAACGTTTTCAGTGGGTGTTGGGCTCTGCAAGGGTTGTCCCCTGTCACTGATTCTGTTTTCATGGATAGGATCTCAAGGCACAGTCGGGGGGAGAAGAGTGTCCGGTTTGGGGACCTCAGAATTGCTTCTCTGCTCTTTGCGGATGATGTGATTCTGTTGGCTTCATCAGACCATGACTTTACACATGCACTGGGGTGGTTAAAAGTCAAATGTGAAGCAGTCAGAATGAGAGTCAGCACCTTCAAGTCTGAGGCCATGGTTCTCTGCCGTGAAACAGTGGATTGCTCCCTCTGTGTTGGGGGTGAGTTTAACTTTTAGTAGAAATATCTGGCAACATGTGGTACTGAATTTTAATTATATCATTAACACATTTTACTTCACTGTAGTTCTGCTTTCTGTTACAATGCAGAATAAAGTGAAGGTGGGAGCTGCTGTAGGTTAGCAAAAAATGGCTCTGTTGAAAGACAAAGTTCAACCTATGAAGATCCACATCTTGATCCACATCTATTCTGTTTTTCAACAGTGACATATTCCTTCTACTACTTGATTTTAATAAAAACATAAAGCCCTGATGTAGAGACAGGATTGTTCTCCTCTGCATATGACCAAAGCTCACCTTGATTACCTGTGGCACACAAAAGCTATCTTTTTAATGTAACTATTTGATGTTTTTTCGCCTTCTTTTTGTTTTTACAATGAACAAGGGAGGAATAAATTCAAATTTAAATCTGAGAAAAAATGAAAAAGTCACATTGTCCACCCTTCAGCAAATTGACAAAATACATAACTCTCCTTTTCTGATTCCCCCTCTTCCCTAATAATTTCCATACAATCCCAAATGTCACTTTTTATCAGTTTAACCACAAATAATATTCCCTATGCTCTATCCCCTACAGAAGACACAGATATAGTTATCCATATAGTTTTCCTAGTTCTTGTCAGTACATGTGGCGCAGCATTCTGGATCAACTGGAGAGTCTTATGGGACTTCTTCGGGCAGCTCGATAATAAGGAATTGCAGGAATTAGAAGTAACAAATGCATGCACTAGTTTTTCGGCATCATTTGAGACAGGATGTGCCTGATTTTTGCAATGTTGGGTAGGCGAAAGAAGGCAGTCCCTGAAGTTTGTTTCATGTGGGAGTTAAAGGATAAAGCCTGATCAAAGATAACTCCGAAGTTTCCATACGGTGGTGCTGGAGGCCAGGGCAATGCCATCTAGAGTAACTATATCTTTAGATAATATGTCTCGGAGGTGTTTGGGGCCAAGTACAATAACTTCAGTTTTGTCAGAGTTTAAAATCAGAAAATTGCAGGTCATCCAGGTTTTTATGTCCTTAAGGCATGCTTGAAGTTTAGCTAACTGGTTCATCTGGCTTGACGATAGATATAATTGGGTATCATCTGCATAACAATGAAAGTTTATGGAGTGTTTCCTAAAAATATTGCCTAGAGGAAGCATATATAGGTGAATAGAATCGGTCCAAGCACAGAACTTTGGTGGAACTCCGTGACTAACTTTGGCGTGCACGGAGGACTCGCCGTTAACATGTACAAACATGAGCTCGATCTGACAGATTTAAATTAAACCAGCTTAGTGCGGCTCCTGTAATGCCAATTATAGCTTTCAGCAGGTATTTCTACCTCCGAAGCTACAGAGACTGGATCTATGGTTGTGGACCACTTGCTGCCCCCGTGTTCCTGCTCGACAACTGCTACTACAGTTGTTGTTATTGGCTCTGTTACTAATACTGTCATTATTATTCCTATATAATATATATTGTCATTCCTATTATTAATAATATATTCATATTAATGTTACCACTACAATTATTATTATTATTATTACTATTTTAAAAATGTGCTTTGTGCCCCCCAAAACCTCTCTCTCTCTCAAAACTTCTCTCTCTAAACCTCTCCCTCTCTCTCTCTCTTATAACCTCTCTCGCTTTCTCAAAACCTCTCTCTGTCTCTCTCTCTCTGTCTCTCTCTCTCTGTCTCTCTCTCTCGCTCTCCCAAAACCTAACACGGCAGCAGCGGATGGCCGCCCACCATTGAGTCTGGTTCTGTCCAAGGTTTCTGCCTTTTAAAGGAAGTGTTTTCTCTTGCTCATGGTGGAATTTGTTGGGTCTCTGTAATAATAATTATAATTATAAATATGTAATTTATAATAATATTATAAAGAGTACGGTCTAGACCTGCTCTATAGGAAAAGTGCAATGAGATAACTTCTGTTACGAATTGGCGCTATATAAATATAATTTAATTGAGTTGAAAATCATGCATATGTTTGTTTTTACCTGGGGTGGAGGAGCAAGTAGCTAATGGGTAGCAGCCTCCATTGTTGGTAGCACAGATATTGGTCTGGGTACATGTTCTCCCATTCCCCTCATAACCTGCACAAATACAAGAGTTGTCTTTAACATCAGGCATATGATAGCAGTTTCTTTTTATTTCTGGTTAAACTGGTCAGATTGTGGCTCTTTGTGATGGTTGTTTGTGATGGTAACTGTAAATTAGAATTGATAATGGTGTCTTGTAGTTTTTCTCATTAGTTCTGCGCTTCAATTCATAATAATGATTTTTTTCCTCCCTGATTTTTCCCCTTTGTCTCCCAATACCATCCTCCCTGAAAACTGCCAAAGTGGAAGCATTGCAGCTGAGGAGTGAACTCTGGGTTACTGTATTGGTGGGCAATACTTTTTCCTCAGTGCCACCTAGGCACATTAGACATTGCAGAGCTTCAACAAAGTTACAGCCAGGGCTGGCTGATATGCTTGAAATAAATATCACAATAGAATATTTTTTCTAACATCAAAACTTACTAGAAATGACCATGTGATCAGCACAAACAAATAATCCATAGTCCTTAATAAAGGGTTTTATTTATTTATTTAAATTGATACTATTGCTGCTATATTTAGACGGCAAAACAAAGGAGATCAAAACTTGGGGGTATGTGGCTTAAGGAAGGGATGTCTTTGTTAGATTTAGTGGAGGTTTTATTAGTAGGTAATCAATTCATCACATAACATACAATAAACAGGTTAAATTAATTCTATTGCTCAACATTGAGAGAGGTTCTATTTCATTCTTCCTGACCGCCAGAGGCGCATCGAATACTTAGATATCTATCACATGCATGCCCACGAGGTTGAAATCTTATACCAACAAAGTCACAAACAAAGTTCCCTCCTGCTGGTAAGGAGTCATCACAGATGCCGTTTTCTCAGGGTGCATTTGGGCGATTGGAGACTGAATCCGGAGGTTGTTCAGATGTCTGTCGTTCTCCCTGTCAGAACCAACCAGTCCGTTGGATCAGGACGTGCTGACACATCCCTGGCCAAACTGCCTCCTGTATGCCTTTCCTCTGGCCCACTACTCATGCTGACATCTGACAGACAGATGCAAACACACAATGTTGCTGGTGGCTTCCGAACTGGCCAGTAAGGATATGTTTCCCTGTGATCGAGTGCCTTGGCCTCTCCCACAGAAGCAGTTGGGGGGCCACATTTGGCATCCCCACCAAGATGGCCTTTGGCTGTGGGTTTGAGACTCACTATTGAGTACCTGCAATCAGTTTCGGGTTCAGACCATACTTAATTCACAAGCATCCTCTACTAGAATGCTGTATGCCAACAGGTGGAAACTATTTTCTGGTTGGTGTAGAGGTCAACTTGTGGACCCAGAGTGTTGCTCCGTGCCTATATTACATACATTTTTGCAAATATTTCTGGATCAGGGGCTCTCAGTCTCTACCATTAAGGTATATGTTGCTGCCATCTCGGCAGGTTTTAGTTGGCAATCAAACTGTAGAGTTTCATTTCCTGGTGGGTTGTTTTCTGAAAGGGGCTCTGCAATTGAGACCCTTGCATATTGTGCTTGTGCCTTCATGGCACTTGCTTATCGTCCTAGAGGCTTTGTGTTTACCACCATTTGAACCCCTGCACCAGGCTGACGTGAGTTGGCTGTCTGGAAAGATCGCTTTTCTTCTCGCTATTGTATCCTTGAAGAGAGTCAGTGAGCTTCATGCCTTGACTGTTGACAGGGAGTGTTTGAGTTGGAATTCTGATGGGTCTGGCATTACCTCGTGGCCCAACCCCTCATTTCTTCCTAAAAGGCTTTCGGCTTTACACATGATTCAGCCTATCAATTTGCTGTTTTCGCTCCGCAACCAACCCTGAAGGTCAGATGTGTGATTTTGTTGGTATAAGGTCTCGACCTCCTACACATGCACATGATGGATATCCAAGTATTACATACCATCTCTGGCGATCATCCAGAATTCATGGAACTGTAGTCACATTTGTAACTCTTGTTTTCTCCCCTTGTACCTGGAGGGCAGGGACCACAGTGGAAAGAGCCCATGGTGTTCAGGCATTGCACCATGGGAGTGGTGGAGCAGCCGCCATTATTGGTCGAACATTCATCCACATCCTGACAGCTGTAGCCATTGCCTTGCCAACCTGAGACATATTAGAAGTAATTAGAACAAAACTCCACTTATTCAGGCTATACATTAAGCCACATTCACATACACATGGAGTGACAATTCACAAAACTACAGTATGAGCTAGATTTTCTCTTCAGTTGTGTGCATGTACAAACACTACAAGTACAAACATAATGTGGCTAATTCATTTTTGCTGAAAAATGTATTCGCAATTTGTTGGCCAGGGTTAGAATAGCAACCCGTGATACTATCAGGAAAAGGGCTGGATGAAAAAATATTAGTAACTGGAGCTGGGACAGGCAAAACTGGTCAATCAAAGGAGGTCCTATTATCACCTTTAAAATGGAGAGGGCAGTTGACTCATGGTTCAGGAGAAGAATCTTTGGACGTATGTTGGCAACAAAAGATTTAAGAGAAGATTTAAGAGAGCACAAACAAAATTGGGCGCTACTCAGTCTGCAAGTCAATGGACCCCAGGAAGACTAGTTGTTGCCAAGGCAACAACTAATGGGGGTCGTTAAACAAAGAAACAAACCTTTAAGAGCACACATACCTGGACTTGTAAGAGCGGAGGACAGAATCGTGATCGTAACAGATGATGTGAGCATACATGAGGAATTGTGTGATTATATTTGAGCCAGTAATAGGGATTAACACACTTGTAATGATCAAAGCTGCTCATGCTCACTTTTGGCAGTCTGTATTCCCTGAGCACAAACTCAAACGGAGAGCAGAGCATCAACTGTACAATTTGACCTGGAAGTCAAGAGCCTTCCCTTCCTAATGTTCCAAAACTCTGATTCTGATAGTATCCACGATTAATTGTTTTAGCCCTAATTGTTCCTGCTCCAACCCTATTTTGTAGATTTCACTGTACTGTGCTTAGACTCCACGTGTGCTTCTGGTCCCAAAGTTAGCCAACCCAAGCACTTACATTTAAAATAAGAGCCCAGCATGAGTTGTGTTATTGAGTGTTACCAGCAGGACAGGCTCCACAGTAGAAGGAACCTTGAGTGTTGTAGCAGGGAACAGCAGGGTTGGTGGAACAAGGTTTGTTAGGTAGGTTACACTCATTAACATCAGCCACACAGGCCGAGTTCCCAGCTGGAGCCTCCCAGCCACTCTCACAGATGCACTGGTATTTAGGCTGTTAATTGGGGGGGGAAATGTCACAGTGTGAAAACTCTGTCAACCAAAATCATATCTACAATAAAACAGAATCATGGAAATACAACAACAAAATGAAATAATACTGAATTGTGATATATGAGGAGCTGTTCGCAACTACATGCCATGGAGGCCCAATAACATGCCCAAATGTGTTTTACTAGTATTTCCAATTCTTATGTGCAGGCCTTTTGCAGACTCCGTTATCTTCCACTTAGCATCACAAATTAAGGAGGTGCATCAGAAGGTAATAGTGATTTCACTAATATCAGCAGTGAGTTAATGAGTTAATACATTGTATTCACATGAACATATTTTACTGTAATGGTATTATCTTTGTGGAATGACATGAATGCTCTAAAGTCTGCTGGTTTTTATACCTTACAATAATTTTAGCCACTTTTTGTGTAAATTATTGAAATCAGATAGTTTGGAATTAAAACCTTTAGACTATTGCGTCTCCATGGACTAAGCCTTAAAGATGTCACTGCACAACATCACTTGCTGCTAATGAAGCTGCAACTGTTCTGAATATTGACACATGCAATCTTATATTAAGTGGCTAAGCTATCTTCTGTTCCGCTCCATTCCAATCAAATATACAGTACATATCCTCTCTGTTGTCCTCCCATGATGTTTCTTTATACCTTCACAGTCTGGCATTAATTTGTCCTTGTAAAAGCTTCTGTTATACTGTGCTATATAGGTATACCAAAAACCCAAATACCATTTTGTTTAACCTTGAAAGAAGTGGAAATCTAAATGTTCTCTTTGTTGAAATGATTTGTCCACTCAGAGGTGCTCTGGGCAGATAGTAAACTACCTTCAGTATAAATTCATCTAATACTGTGGATTTTCACTCTCTAGGTTCAATTAATACTGTGGATTCTGCTATATATTTCTATATGTGTTAAGTAGATTAGCTAAGTGACTGGTTACCTGTCCAGGTATAACCCGGTCTGCATCAATACATGTGCCATGTACACACAGGTCCTGTCCTACATTCCTGCAGTCGTCATAACGCACAGTACAGAGACTCCCGGACCATTCTGGAGAACAGTTACAACTGCACAGAAACAGAAATATCATGATAATGGTAGCTGTAGCAAGGAGTAAGTTATTAACCTAAGACTAACAGAGAGTGATTTAGTGATGTGTCTCTATGAGCTGACCCGCAGAAAAACAAACGCATGACAACGAACAAATGACACTTTTGAACAGAGCAGAAATGTTTTTTGTTTCATATGATATCATAGAAATTAAATTGAAATATACTGTATGTGTCTGTATAAAGTTGTTTATAATAATACAGAATTATTTATTAACCATACTATTTCATTCGTAGGGTGTTATTTATATATGCCACTTTTTAACTATCAATATGTCAGAATATTGCAGATGAAGAATGTTGCGTATTTATGTCTTGCAACAAATAAGAATGCAACTTAGGCCGCGACCAGCAGAAGTAGTACTAAATGAAGAGCCGGCTCTCAAAAAGGAATGTAGCCAGAAGATCTGGCTGAAATTCCCATCACTAGTATGATTCATAAATAAATTGATCACTCAGAAGGAGAATGATCATTAAGGCGTCAAACACATATTTTATCACTTACATTTATTGGTATGTAGTATCTATTGGTAACTCCATACAGGGAGTTTTGGTTTTATGAAATCTTTCTCTGACATTTCTGCACCACCTCAATACAATGGAGGTGAATGGAATTGCATTTGAAATGCAAGGCAACCCCGACGCCAATTACAACGGCTAAGTGAAGTACCATCAGAAAGTCTCCTAGAAGATGTGAATGCAGCATTGAGGGCGATCCCTACCACAACCATCACTGAAACCAATGAGCTGATATACGCCTCAGCAGCAGTGATCCTCGAGATGTTTGGCTATAAGAGCAACCATGGGAGGCAAAAATCAAGGAGGCCCGGAGAGAAGTGAGCCAACTGACAGAGGCTGAGAGAGGTGCAATGAGAAAGCAAGTACCCAAGAAGTACAACCAGATGACCATACCTGAAGCACTCGAAACTGCCAAACAAAGGCTCCAAGCCTTGGCCAGCCGCCTGAAGAGGTACACAAGAGATAGGCAGACATCCAAGAAAGAGTCTCAGGTATGAAGAATTGGACAGCACCGGCCCTGACAGGATCCACACCTACTGGCTAAAGAAGCTCACTGCACTCCACGAGCGCCTAGCAGCACAAATGAACCAGCTGCTAAGAGATTGGACGCACCCTGAATGGCTTACCGAAGGGCATACAATCCTGATCCTGAAGGATCCTGCAAAGGGTACAGTCCCATCCAACTATCGGCCAATAACCTGTCTGTCCACAACATGGAAGCTCATGTCAGGCATCATCGCGGCTAAGATAAGTGGACACATGGATCAATACATGAGCAAAGCACAGAAGGGCATTGGCAGAGGAACCAGAGGAGCCAAACGCCAACTCCAGTCACTCAAGACTGCAGAACCCGACACACCAACCTGTGCACTGCCTGGATTGATTATAAGAAAGCATATGCCTCAATGCCGCACACATGGATCACTGAATGCTTGGAGATGTACAACATCAATAGGACTCTAAGAGACTTTGTTGCAAACTCGATGAGGCTGTGGAAAACCACCCTTGAGGCCAATGGCAAGCCACTTGCACAAGTATCCATCAAATGTGGCATATACCAAGGAGATGCTCTGTCCCCACTTCTGTTCTGCATAGGTCTGAACCCCCTCAGCCAAATAATCAACAAGACTGGCTATGGATACCGACTCAGGAATGGGGCCACCATCAGTCACCTCCTCTACATGGATGACATCAAGCTATACGCTAAGAGCGAGCGGGACATCGACTCACTGATCCACATCACCAGGATCTACAGCTCTGACATTGGGATGTCATTCGGGCTTGAGAAGTGCAGTCAAATGGTGACAAAGAGAGGGAATGTAGTCCACACAGAAGGGGTCTCACTCGCAGAAGGAACAATAGCAGACATTGAGGATGGTTACAAGTACCTTGGAATACCACAGGCAAATGGCAACCTCGAAGAGGTAACAAGGAAAACAGCAACTGCCAAATACCTCCAACGAGTAAGGCGAGTCCTAAGAAGTCAGCTCAATGGCAAGAACAAGGCCCAGGCAATAAACAGCTACGCCCTGCCAGTGATCAGATACCCTGCGGGAATAATAAGGTGGCCAAAGGAAGAGATACAGACCACAGACGTTAAGACGCGAAAGCTCCTCACCATGCATGGAGGGTTCCATCCCAAATCCAGCACCCTGAGACTGTACGCTAGCCGTAAGGAAGGCGGCCATGGACTAGTGAGTGTGAGAGCCACTATCCAGGATGAAACATCCAAGATCCACAAGTACATCAATGATAAGGCCCCAACAGATGACGTGCTCAGTGAATGTCTCAGGCAATGGGGAACTGAGGAAGAGGTGCTGGAGGAGGGACCATCATGGAAGGACAAACCCCTACATGGGATGTACCACCGGAACATAACTGAAGTGGCTGAAATCCTACCAATGGCTAGACCGAGCCGGACTGAAGGACAGCACAGAGGCACTCATCATGGCTGCACAGGAGCAGGCCCTGAGCACCAGAGCAATAGAGGCCCAGATCTACCACACCAGACAAGACCCAAGGTGTAGGCTGTGCAAAGAGGCCCCTGAGACAATCCAGCACATAACTGCAGGGTGTAAGATGCTGGCAGGAAAAGCATACATGGAGCGCCATAACCAAGTGGCTGGCATAGTGTACAGGAACATCTGCACTGAGTATGGACTGGAAACCCCAAGGTCAAAGTGGGAAACACCTCCAAAGGTGGTAGAGAATGACCGAGCCAAGATCCTGTGGGACTTCCAGATTCAGACTGACAGAATGGTAATGGCGAACCAGCCTGACATCGTGGTGGTGGACAAACAGCAGAGGAAAGCCGTTGTGGTTGACGTGGCAATACCAAGTGATGGCAACATCAGGAGAAAGGAACATGAGAAACTAGAGAAATACCAAGGGCTCAGAGAAGAGCTGGAGAAGGCCTGGAAGGTGAAGGAGACAGTGGTGCCCATGGTCATCGGAGCACTCGGGGCAGTGACCCCCAAACTGGAGGAGTGGCTAGGAAGTACTAGGAGTACTAGGAACAGCAAATATACTGCACAGAACCCTCAAGCTCCCAGGCCTCTGGTAGAGGACCCGAGCTCGAAGGATGAGACCACCCGCGGAGGGTGAAGGACGAAGTTTTTTTTGTTTTTTTTAATATATATATTCTATATAAGGGGGGGGAAGCACAATGCAAATACCACCTAGAATTTTAAAATAGTAATAATGTAGTGGTAATATTAATAAAGTAATAATAATAGGAATGACAGTCATAGGAATAATAATGACAATAATAGTAACAGAGCCGAGAACAAGAACTGTAGTAGCAGTAGAGATCTGTGGATTATTCTGAAAGAGGGGACAGTTTTTGGAAAGAGCAGCTACTGTTCATTTTTTTTAAATGAAATTTTTCAATGCTGAAAAATGTAAGCCTTGATTGTGGGTTTCGAAGTAACCATTCATCCCACATCCTTTGCATGTAACCCCTCTGACTAGGGTTACTGGAGTAGTAGCATTCCAACAGAACCTTGTTATCGCATCTCGCTCATCTCCGTCTTGTTCCAGTAGCCCATTTGTCATCTCGATGCTCTGGTTCCCCAACACCTGACGCAGACCTTGTTTGGCCGGGCGACGTCTGAGCCAGCATGTCATATATTTCATTGTCACTCATCATCATCATGATGTAGGCAGTAGCGTGAAGGGTCTTGCCTAAGGACCCACACTGGATGATGGGTCATTGCTCATTGCGCTCATTGCGCTACATATCTATATATATCGATAGATCGATAGATAGATAAATAATGAAGACATTTTTGTGGGTAGAAAACATTACAGTACGTACTGTGCATGTAAGATAATGTATGTGTTTTGACAAAATTTATGATGGGGTTAAAAAATATTATTTAATCTACAATATACAATACATAAAAGATGTATTTTTCTGTCTTCCATAATTTGAACAGTAGACATGTTTATGTACTTTGGTCACTCCAGAATGACTACTGAGGCCAAACTCTAGCCGGGGTCAATCTGTCACAGGCCCAGATCTGTGGGCCCGAGCTCTCAGCTGCACTCCAGACAGAAATGCACCATCTAATATCTGACCTGCTGATCAGGGAACGTAAAACTCAGACAAGTATTCTGTGAATCTTTCTACTGCCCTCTGATTGGCTGATCGGGTGGAACAAAACTCTGTAAGACGGCTGTTCCTGTATCATTTGTGGCAATTGCCACAATTATCGTACTATCAAAGCAATTTCCCTAGGAAAGGAGAGAAGGCTAATCAAGGTGTGCTAGACAAACTCTAGTGAGACATCGTTTCCTTTTTTTACCGTTTCAGTTTTTTCTCATGCAGCCTTGTGTCTACAGGTTCATCTGTGGTGGGGCTGCACAGTCTGTGTAGAGTGTGTGTGTGTGTGTGTCTACGCATGCTAGTGTGCTTCATTTGGATAACATTACCATCGGTGTCTTTGGTGCAGTAGACTAGCATTTCATTACGCATCGGTTTTTAGTTTGTAAAACACGCACGTCCCCCGACCTAACTGCTGATACCAGCTTCCTCTCCGATGGTTCTTCTTAGCTGGAGAATCCACCTGAGCTCTCGTGCACTGGTCATATACAAGCGCTCCCTCACCCCATCCAGACAACAGCAAATCTGATTGAGACCATGGTTTGAGCTGAAACTGTACCCAATGTGGGTATTTAGCCAGGGTCCTTGTGCATTTAACTCTGGACCATGGCTAGAATACATGCATGCTTCTGCGTCCGCTGTCAAAAATGTGGGGCCAAATATGATAAAGATGCAGCCACTACCACAAGCAAGCTTCTTGTGGGCAGAAAGAATGAAGAAAGAAGCAACTCAGCCCCCCTGATAGAACCAAACCAGAGTGAGAAGAACTCACTGTTACTGTGATGTGATACGCTTATGGTGGGGGCCAAAAAAGTATAAAACAACAAAAGCTAAACCGAGTTTGTAGTTAATAAAGTTCATATAAAGTTGGGGCGGCATGTATAAGTGACCAATATTTTACCATTCACTGCAAAATCTCCTATTTAGAGTGGCAGTGATGAGATCAAATAAACTCACACGGAAGCGTTTTGTTCAAGCATGTTGAAGTTCACTGCCATTGGATTTAGATCACACTGTGATTCTGTTTCTCCTATAGATGTGTTGACTGTAACAGCATTTTTTCTGCACCCCCAGGCCAGACAGGATGCATCTGGCCCCGTCAAGTTTTAAGTTCCATTTTTGCATTTATCAAAATTTTTATTCTAGACATTCATTTCAGTTTACTTTTAGTTTTAACTAAATTGGAAAAAGATATAATGATTAACCGCACTGGGTCAAGCAGAATCCACTGGCTAAACTGAAAATCCAAACAAACAGCAAACAATAACATTACATTCATAACAACAGAATATTATGGGAAGCATAAGACATACGTGAATGATCCAGCGGTGTTGACACAGGTTGCTCCATTCTGACAACCCTGAAATGTTCCCGAATACACCTGACATTCATTCACATCGGTTGCACAGTTAGGACCCTGACACACACACACACACACACACACAGAGAGAGAGAGAGAGACAGCAAGAGAGAAAGAAATGGGAGAAACACAGACACCTGGTTCAGAATCAGCCTAAGGAAAATATCTACTATAGATGAGATGAGACTTTAATTATCCTACATTGTGTCATCATTGAACAGGAAAGTGTTTTATTGACAATAGAGCAAAAACGTTTTACAAACATACACAAAGTACCATTTTAAGACAATTGAATAAATATAAATGCTGCAGGGATAGACATTTGTCATTCAACACTGGATTGCCAACTGGGCAAAGTGGGCAACCGGCCCCAAGCCCTGAAAGCCCCAAACGAGCTGGTTAAGGGCCTTAAGGTGGGTCCAACATCATGACCTCATTTTAAGGCCCTGTCTCAAAGAATTCTGAGTAAGATTAATATTGTTTGCATTGTGCTTTATCTATTGATTTATTTTTTGTGTCTTTGTATTTTGTGTGTAAATCTTTTTGACTCACTGATCATCTAGATGGAACTGACTGGAAATAAGGAAACCGGGTTGGCCTTTGGCCAGTGTGCCTGTGACCATTGGGAAGTGTATAAAGTATGTTTCAGCTTTGTCTAGTTTGAAGAATTTTACCTACAGTACCTCTAGATAAGAATTGAATCAAATTACAACGAAAAAGAAAGAAAAAGCCAAATAGTACTACAGGAGTAATAGTTTAGTTTCTGGAGCTCTGGACAAAATATAATTTAGTCTGCTGTGTGGACTCTACTTGATAGGTATCTGAGATTTTAAGCAGCACCGGTATCACTAATACCAACTGGTGTTGAATCATGCGTACAATGAATACATAGCCAACTGTAATAAGCACCCCCATAATGTAACAAGCAGTATGGAACTCACAGCCCAGTTGCTGGGACACACACAGTGATATGAGTTGAGTAAGTTCAGACATGTTCCTCCATTCTGACAGGGGTTACTGCTGCAAGACACCTTCTGGACTGTCTGGAGGAGAAAAGAGGAGAGGAAAGGCAAGGAGAGAAACATGACATGTATGATACAGTCATGAGTTTGAGCCATTCCAACAAACAGTTCTTAAATGTCTTACCAATTCAAGTGCAGTCACTTTATTCTCAAGTGTTGACACCTGGAAAGCATGGAAAGAAGCATTAGCTATGTACAGTGCATTCACAATAAGAAACAGTTATTTGAACCAATGGATTCTAAAGAGCTTTAATTATAAACACACAAGTGAGGGGAAATGCAAATGAGCTGAATGAGCTAAATGAGTAAAAGTAAATAAGTAAATGGTTAAGCAACATGTTTGTGCTACTATATAATGTTAAAATGTGATTTCCATCTGGATTTAAATGATTTAGTATTTAAAAAATAATGAGCTTTTCTCATTACATGTAGGGTTTTCATCCAACAGGACATAGCTTATAATGTCCTACCCTGGTATCCAGCTGGTTTAGTTTGCTGGTGATATCAGGGGGAACTCCACCTCCATGAGACTTAATGTCATCAATGTCTTCTTTGTTGGTTTTGATCTGAAATCAGACAGTTCATATACAGACACTTCAGTATACAAAAGCTAAAGACAAAATTGTTCCTGTAGAAATCCTCCTTGTACATTAAAGAAAACAGTGTGGTCTGATTTACCACTTTAAAACAAATTGTGAATTATTTCTGTAGAACATCATCAATGTAAGATTTCTCTTTCATATTTCCATATTTTGTATTATTCATGTTGAATCTGGACACAATTTTGATGCTTTACTATTAATTAATTTGTGACACATCCAACTAATCTATTAATTTAACTAAATAACAGTTTTTAAAAGTTTTATATTTTGAAGCATATGATTTAAAACTGCAACTTGCAGTTGTTCACATGATATCTTCAAGTGCTAAACCAAGGGCAACTAGACTCGCTTTAGATTCTTGAACGCTTTTTGCCTCCAAAAGGCTTCTAACTCACTGGTGGGGAGGCCTGGGACTCCATGGTACAGATCCCAATGGAATCCTACTGACGCTGGTGATCCCCTGACTTTTCATCTAGTGCCATCAGTAGGTCAGAAGTAAAATGTCTCTATTACTTTGGTTTATGGCCAAATACCTGCTAAATGAATGACATTCCCAATAGACTCAGCTGTACTTTGTGCTAATTAGCATGCTAACATGCACCAAGATGGTGAAAATGGTAAACATTGTACCTGCTAAACATCAGCAAATTAATATTGTCATTGTGAGTATGTTAGCATGCTGACGTTAGCATTTTGCGCATATGTAGAAGTTCACAGAACAGCCAACTTGCCTGTAGACTCTTCTGTAGAGTCTTGTTGACACATATTTCCACTTCAGCTGCACCATTTAAACTTTTATTCCTTCCTACTCACACTTTCTAAGCTCGTACCTCAAGTTATTCATCTCTAACTAATTATAGATCACCACAAGAGAAAACGTTCTTCCTGTCAGCAACTGTGAGGAATAGACACTGAATCTGAACTCGTCCGGTAACAGTGGTGGAAAGTAACAAATTTACTCAGGTTCTGTACTTAAGCATAATTCTGAGGTACTTGTACTTTACGTCAGTAATTCCATTTTATGCCACAAGTAAAAGCTCTAAGTACATCTTCCACCACCGTCTGGTGGTGACTTCGATGACTTGTTTAAGCTGTGTTATGTTACAGGTGCCGTGCTGCAGCGCCCATAAACAGCTATAAGTATCTTGACACACATGATGATGAGACGAAGAGAAGTGGCTTTCCTCACGTGTCATTAACGGTATAGGCCTACTGTATGCACAGTCCTTGTTCGCTACAGTTTTTACTATTAGGGCAAGCAGTCTTGCTCTGGAGAGACCACTGCTGGGTTTTAATATGCTGGAAGAAGTAATACAAGAACAACTAGAGACGCTGATCCCAACCCTCATCACTTTGCTCTGTAATGCCTTGTCAATACCAGCACAAAAGGCAGAGCTCTGAGTGAACTTCACCCAAAGCGACAATCCTACTGTGCGATGTGGGCACTAGCAGACAGTCGGGTATGACACTGTCATTCTAGCAAGTCAGGTAGCACAAGTCAAGTGTCTGTTTTCTCCAGATATGGAACTGTTTGTCTTCCTCTTTGAGCCTGACGATGACAGTGTGCAGATTACAGAACTGTAGTCTGTAGCTGGCCAGTGCTGCTTCATCATCTGCTGCCAGTCCATTTCCATGGCAAACTCTTGTTGACCTCAGCCATCTTAATGATGAACAACAGGCAAAAGTGAAAAAAAAAAGCTTTGAGAAGAAGCTGGAGCTTTCGCCCATGACAGCAGTGATATCAGATGCATACTGAGCCTGCAGATGTCAATCACTCTTAAGGATAATATCCCTCTACAGACAACTTACTCATCAGAGAAGTGAAGGAGTACATTCAGGAACAAATTCTGTCTGCTGTTCCAGTTGTCTCTGTCTGAAAGAAAGATGGCAGCCTGCGTCTGCTCACTGACAATCGCCCCCTGAATAAGAAAACCTGATCAACACCCGTGCCCTGGATACAAGACATGCTTTGTGATTATGGCTTATCCTGGACAAAGGAAAAGCCTAACATAAGGCTCTGTCACTGAGGGTTCTTGCCACTTCACTGCCTTCATAACTCTGTGGGGTGCTCTACGAAGGTGTTTGTATCCCGATTGCAGCATTTCAGCATGGAGGTGATGCTTGGACCCCTCAGAGATGTTTGCTGCCTCTCATAGCTTGATGACATGCTCTGCTATGGAAAAACATTTGATGAGCATGTGGAAATGACCACAGCTGCCTTCCCAAGAGCCTGTTAACTAGACATTGGAACATTAGGAACGTGCTCATGCTATAACCTGACACATCAGACCAGGGACAAACATATCCCAGTGTCAGCCTCAACCTGCCCTTCAGCTCCTTTGTCAGCACCACAATGGCAAATTGAGAGTCATTAGATACGGTTGACGCTGACATCAGAGTTCTTCACATTGAAATGGGCAGTGTGATTCTGAGTTACCTGTATTACACCCCACACTTCTATGGAGAGCCATTTCAATCAGAACCCCACCCAAACTGCACACCACCTATCATCCTGCGCCGCCACCCAGTGGACATTGCACACGACCCAGCTGGATAGCCTTTCTGTCTGCCTGAAAGGCTTTGAGTCCATACTGTCAGGAGGTTGTGGTGAATGAATGGGTCAAATGCAGGGTTTTCATCCAGAAGACCAAAGGTCACTTCCCATGTGTGGCTAATTTTGATAGTTGTGTTATTCTTAGACTTAGTTGACTTATTTTAGTTGTTTTTTTCAGTTTTCAGTTGCAGTTTGGTTAGGTTTAGGCAACAAAAATACTTACATTTACTAAAGTAAATATTTGAGGTACTTGAGTATTTCCATTTTATGCAACTTTATACTTGTACGCCACTACATTTCAGATGCAAATATTGTAGCCTACTCATTTATATGACAGCTTTAGTTACAGGTTACTTTTTAGATCACAATTTTTCATACCCTTAATGTCCAGTGAAAACCAAGTATCTCCAAATGTTTGATTGTGTGTGATTTTGAATGTTTGTGATAAACTGAAGGATGAAGTGTTTCCTTTATGGGTTGAGAAAACTCTCCTCCTGAAGCTGAATAAACTCTTTAACCCCCCCTCGGATCAGCTGGAAAACGCATCGTCACAGAGAAACACAGAAAACAGGCTGTTTTTCTGAGCTCAGGAAGACTTTTTCGAAATACGTGGTTGTCACAGGACAGCGACGCTACAAACATATGCTGATCTTATAGATCATGATGCATTGCTGTAGATGAAACTACCCAACAGTATAAAGTAGTTAAAATGAGCTCAACCTTAAACATCTGCAGCAGTAAAATGCAACACACACATTACCCAGCTGGGTGGGGCGTGCTGTCCAACTGGGTCGCTCTGCGATGTCCACTGTGTGGCGCAGTGATTTCATACCCCTTTTAGATATTCATCTAAAATGCAGCATGACCAGGGTCATGAATTTGAGAACTATTTTGCACATTACAACAAAAGTATTAAATGTATTTTATACATATAATTTAATTTAATTGTTTTTGTAGTCACCTAGCCATCAAAAGTCCTCCCATTGCATTCCTTTAAAAAAAGGAGACTTATACCCACAGAAGGTACACCCACCTGCCGCCCGATATTGCTTTGTTGTTATATTGTTCATAATTCTGTGATGTGATGAAATGTTTCATCACATCACAATAAATACTAACCGCTTCAAATAGGCTTGAGCACATCCACATCTGTGTACATTTTAGAATTATTCAGATAAAAGAAAAGCATACACAGGGCTTAATAAATGTGATTGTATGATTGTGTGTGGGACTGTTTGCTTTAATGCTGTACGGTTGTAATCATGGATCCACTGACTCTAATGCACCTGGGCCCTGATCTTTGGTCCTCTCCAAACTGCTGTGTCTGCTTCCTAACTTGTTAATCATTCATAGTCTCATATGAGCAGCAGCAGGCTTTCTGTTTGTGTAAAAGCTGATAAGAAGTTATAAAGAGACAGTTACATAGTACATCAGTGAATATTTTCTGGCTTGTTTGGATAAGCTAATTAGTTTGCTGTTGTGATGTTGGTGCCGTGCTGGGAGTACAACCAGCTCCCTTGTTTCAACAAATACAGCCAAACCTCATAGATTAGGTAGACGGTCACTTTACTGCATCAACATGAACCCTTCTATTTTGTTTTTATTTTCATTTTCACTCATTGTGAGGTTATTTTTGGGATGGTGGGATGGGAGAATGTTTGGAAAGACCAAACTTGCACAGTATATGCTTGTTGTAACCATGAAGTCAGTCACGAAATAGAAAAGTTGTATTTGCAGTGAATTTACAGTGTAAAATGTCACGTTTCTTGTTTTGCTTAAACTTGCATTTACTCACTGAATTTTCCACTGTGTGAAGAATTGTGTTTGATCGGATGAGCCACTGGACAATTTTAAATTACTGTTTGTTAGTAATGGAAAAAGTCTAAGCTTACCTGACTCAAAAGTTGGGTGAGGTCTTCATTATCCACTTTAACCCGGCCTGATGCTGACGTCTGGAAGCGGATCTCTTTATTGTCACCAGTTGTGAAGACAAGGTGACCGTTATCTGACAGCATACGAGGCCTACGGGGTCCAATCACCAAAATTCCATCAACAGATGTGCTGATCCCGCTATGAACCTCATAATATTCAAAGAATTTATAATTTTCCCTTTTGTCCCTGAAGGTCTATAATCAGTGGGAGCCCTGAAAAAAGGCCTGTTTAGAGGAATAAAAATCCAACAATAATCCAAGAATATATTTTTTTGTTCTACTGGAAGTTAGATCCTCTTGGGGCACCAAGGCAGAATTCAAACATATATATACCGTGTACACAGATAAAAATAAACCAAAAGCTAACATTGCACAGCATTCAATTTGACAGATAAGATGCTAATGGAAAATAAAGACTAATTGTGAAACTTTTGGCTTTTGACAGACCTTATTCTCTGCATTATTTGAACCCTAAAATGGAAAAACCATTGAAAAGCTAGTGAGGGACCTGGCTGAAATATCAGTATTACTCATTTTATCAGAATCAGAATCACAAATGCTATATTGATCCCCGAGGGGAAACTCTATAGCAAAAGAGTTTCCCCTCGGGGATCAAAAAAGTATTTGATTCTGTTTCTGATTTATATAAGCTGCATATCAACTGTTTATATATAACAAAGCAATATGTAAGATGACTAATACTGGTGGAGCCCATCATTTTTGATTCATCACGATATAAGACATCCCTGTTTGATCTCTACAAACACCAACTCACTGGTCGTTGCTGACGTTCCTCTTGTTTCGTCTTTGTGCTGTGTCCCTTGGCTCTCCTTGCAGTCCCACCAGAAGGAAAATGAGTATGAAGAATAGCCATGAGAGCCGCAGTGTCCCCGCCATAGAAAGGAGATGTGTTGCCTCAACACTCTAAACAACTTTACTGGGGTTTGACGTGCTGCAAACACTCTAATGCTCAGTGCCAAGACTTTGACCTGACAGAACAACCATAAAGAGCATCTCATTTTACCAAAGCTGGTTAACTTTATTATTGAGTAAGAATGTCCCTCACATGATTGTAGGAGATGAGTAACCTGCTTGGTGTGACTCTGTGTGCGTATGCTTTGTAGATGTCACAAGTAGGTCACCACTGTGCACACGAATATAAGCTCAAATTATCCTCATGAAAGATTTTAATAAAATCTTGCCTTCCGTGTCATCATGAGAATATTATGAATAATATTTATAATAGTCACATAATTAACTTTTTCAACGTTAACTGTAGGTGTAACTTTTTGAAACAATTTCTTCAATCAAAATTTTTGAATGAATCATTAATTTTTTTTATTAATTTTTCCTTTTTCGTGTTTGATAAAAAAGTCCCTCACCAAGAATGAAAATCAACAACAAACTTAGTAGAATGGTGCAGTCTTAGCCAAATGATTTGGACTAAACTGTGGGAACAATGTTCCTGGTGGTGGTACTGTAGCAACCATCTGAATTTAATCATTTAAAAACCCTCATCTGAATAAATACAATAATATCTTAATCATTTCTAACTAACATTTATTTTTACTGTTGTGTTATTTATTATTATTATTATTATTATTATTATTATCATTATTATTATATATTAATAAAAGCCCTATGTGTAGGATTTAAAATGTTCATACATTGGTAATTTAGAGTGGTTGTGTCACTATATATCACCCAGCGTGATATATAGCAAGTATCAGGCTTGTTCAGTTGTGCTCGTTCAGGCTTGACCGCTTGTAATCCAAGATAATTATCCTTACCAGTATTACACAATGTACAAAGTGCTTTACATGCACTCACAATGGATTTAACCATCTGCATATTATTTACCCAAATGGCATCTTCTAACACACACACACACATACACACACACACACACAGAAGTTAGTGATCTCCTGAAATCATGTGAGACAGCCAATAAAGTTAACAACTTTGCTAAGTTGGGATGTTTCTATGGTGGAAATACCATTCACTGTTACGAGTCCAGACCAGCCCTCACATTAGAGTGGCAGTGACCAGCCTGCATGGGATTCTGTAGTATTCTGATTGAGGCTGTCTTTTTCCTAAAGGCTTCCCCCACTTCCATCTTACCAGCATTTTAGCATCTGCTGATTCATCCAGTAAGTCTTACACTTGAAAAGTGGCAAATAAGGTAATCCTGTCACACCACTTACAGCATTTGCATCTCTCAAGAGTAATGCCACCATGCATTGTGCTACAAAAATAACAAAGCTAAATTGCACTGTATTTACACTGAAAATCATTTTAAGCTGGTTCAACTTAAAAGTTCCCCTGCTGCTTTAAAAATGTCAGCTAACTGAAGTCATATTGAATAATCAGCTCCAAATCATCTTATGAGTAAAATGTAAAAAATTTACAACTGAGTTAAGTTAACTTACCTTAAGAAAACAACTTCAATAAACATACAATATTAAAGTGGCAATAGACAAGTTTTTTGCTTTTACTTATCATTATGAGGTAAATGTTGATTGCACAAAGTAATGGCTATAGATTAGTGACACCATCCACGTTTAGATTGGTTCCCTATAAGCCTCACTTTCACCATGCTATTCTGTCTGCCACCGGGCAGGATTCTTTCCGGAAAAATTGAGGCTTGATTAACGGCACGAAGTGCATCAACCATTGCACAACCAAAAGAGGCAGAGGATAGGTTTTCCCCAGTAGCTATCGGTAGCCATCCCCAGGTAGTGGAAATGGGAACAAGCAGAGTCACTGTGGAAACTCTACCTGGCAAAAGAAAAAGAGCTCCGTTGACAGAGGAGGTACAACGAGAGTGAACCTCGGACAGGCATTCACTGGATGGAGAGAGCTCCGGGATTTGAGAGGGTTCCAAACTGACATTCAGTTGGCTTTCTCTCTACTAGATCAGTAAGCAACAAAACCTGCCTGCTTAATAATACTACTGAGTGTTTTACTCTGCCTTTATCATAGCACTGAGATCAGGGTTTCTTGTTCAAATTGGAATTCTTACAGTTGTTTCTTGCTCTGGACAGTAGCCAGGCTGCTAGCGGTAGCACCGGAGATGGTGATAACATATTTTCTGTCCGTTGATTTTCATATGAACAAGTAGATCGATCCAGTCAGGCTGACTGGAATATGTTATCACCGTCTCTGTTGCGCAGTTTCTTTCATTTTGTAAAAACATAAAATAACATGATACCAACCCAGTTTGCTTTTCTCAACACATACTAAAAAATTTCTATTGGCTTTCATGTCTCCATTATAGACTAAATGAATGAATCAACAGTTTTGTATTTTATTTATTTTATATTTTGTCATTCACTGTGGTATTTTATTTCTCTCTCTGTGAAGCACTTTGTACTTTGTTTTGATAAGTGCTCTATAAATAAAGTTTTATTATTATTGTACTCCACCCTCACGCCAACCCCTGCTGTAGTTAGTTGTTTGCGAGAAGAAATACTCAAACTATGTTATCACTCAATATAAAATTTTAACAATTTCACTCTTCAGTGAACATGCTTCTTTCTTTTCTCCTATTTCCAAAGTGCTGTTTCTTCATGGAAATTTGGAAGCAAATGCAATGCGTCCTAACATTGTTAGGAGCCGTTCAGATGTTGTGTCTTTTGTGCGCACAAATTCATTATCTTCAATAGAGACACGTGTCTATGGCAGGTGGAGTGCCACGAGTACCTACCGAAGGAGATTGTCGTGTGAGATTTACGTGAGAAGAGAGGATTTGTACCTGTGTGACTCAAACGTCGTTGAAAGACGTGACCACCTAAATGCGTCGCTGGTGTCACGTCGGATATATACATCGTCAGTGGTGGCCTGAAATGTCTTATTATACTATTACAACGTCAGCTTTCTAATAAACAAGTTTTGCTAGTGTAAAGGGTTAGAAAAATGTATATACAGGAAGTTTAAAAGAAAAAGAAAACGGCATGAAAAGTCATTGGGACTAGAGTACAGTTCATGGATAAAAAAAACAAGTTTAATGTGTTAACAAATAGACACCCATATATATTTTATTATATTGTGTCTCAAATAGTGATTAAACTTGTTACTGTGTCAGTGCGATATAAAAAAAGGGCACTAGATGGTGCATAGCGCTTGGGAGGAACCTAAAACCCTTAAGAGGCAAGCGCTGCAGAATAAATCCTGCAGTTGAACTGAACGCAAGCTAAAGTTTTCTGCCTCTTTGTTTCTACAAACAGTGCAGGGTTTAGGAACATACCCCTCCCTGACGCCCACCAGGGGCGGGCAACATTAGCATGGGCATTCAAACATGATTGCCCTACATGCAGCACATGCTGACGTAAGCGTGTTGTCTCATTTCTGGTCACCGGTGTTTGTGTGTTACTACTAGCGTATTTCTGCTGCTCTAGCTCATCACAGTTAACTATGTTCGATTCTTCATTATAGTGACTAACTATCTGCTATACATTTAAACTTACACTAGTTCTGCTCAAGCACTCTCTCCTTCTTGTAACGACTTTCTTGCTAATCCCACAGTTTACACGCTATTCAGTTTTACTAGCTACTGTTCTTTAGCTTAGCAGCTACCAATGGCTTCTCTCTCTTCCTCTCACTCTCCTGCGCTCTTTTGTTTGGTGTGTCAAATGTTTAGCTATTCGCCTAGTGAGAATGGTACATGTAATAAATGTAGTTTATTTGTAGCATTGGGGGCGAGGCTTAGTGAATTGGAATCAAATGTATTCCTGGGGCCAGAGCGGGCGATGTTGAATCCTATTTGAAACTGCTGGCTCAGGATAAACGTAAATACAGTAAGATTGTTATTCACGTCAGCGGTAACAACTTCCGATTACGCCAATCGGAGGTCACTAAAGTTAATGTTGAGTCGGTGTGTACATATGCAAAGAGAATGTCGGACTCCATAGTTTTGAGTGATGAGTCTGAGTACAGGGGTGTGGTGGGGAACTTTGTCTCATGTTGTGAGCAGAACCATCTGCAGCTCAATGCGACAAAGTCGAAGGAGCTGGTTGTGGATCTACGGAGGGCCAAGGCACCAGTGACCCCGGTTTCCATCCAGGGGGTCAGTGTGGACATTGTGGAGGATTACAAGTATCTGGGAGTACACATGGACAATAAACTGGACTGGGCTAAGAACGCTCAAGCTGTTTACAGGAAGGGCCAGAGCCTCTATGTTCTGAGGAGGCTGAGGTCCTTCAACATCTACCGGACAATGCTGAAGATGTTTTATGAGTCTGTGGTGGCCAGTGCTATCCTGTATGCTGTTGCATGCTGGGGCAGCAGGCTGAGGGTAGCGGACGCCAACAGGCTCAACAAACTGATTTTATCTGAATTCTCAGAGTTTTATCAAGTTTAGTCCTTAAAACAGATAAAGTAATTATTGTGGATGATTTCAATATTCATGTGCACGTTGAAAATGATAGCCTTAGTACTGCATTTATCTCATTATTAGATTGGATTGGCTTTTGTCAGAGTGTACACTCACTGTTTTAACCACACCCTCGACCTTGTTCTGGTATATGGCATTGAAATTGAACATTTATTAGTGTTTCCAAAGAATCCTTCTTTATTGGACCATTATTTAATAACTTTTGAAATGCTACTGCTGGACTACAGCCATTAGGCAAAAATTCTTACTCTAGATGTCTATCTGATAGTGCTGTGGCTAGATTCAAGGAAGCGATCCCATCTGCATTTAATTCAATGTTATGTCTCGATATAACAGAGGACTCCTATGCTAATTTCAGCCCCTCCCAAATTGACCATCTAGTTGATAGTGCTGCAGGCTCACTGCGAACGACACTCGATTCTATCGCTTCTCTAAAAAAGAAGATAATAAAACAAGAATCAGACAGAGTGTGACAGAGAATCCCAGCTCTATTGAGCCATGTATTCCTATAGCTCTCAGTAGTAATGACTTCATGAGTTTCTTTAATAATAAAATTTTAACTATTAGAGAAAAAATTCATCATGTCCTGCCTTCAACCGGTAACGATTTATCTTCAAACACAGGAACCTTAGAAACAACTGTAAAACCTGATATATATTTTGACTGCTTTGCTACTGTCAACCTTCTTCAACTAACTTCGACGAGTAATTCATCTAAGCCATCAACCTGTCTCAACCGCATCCCAACTAGGCTGCTTAAAGACATTTTACCCTTAGTTAGCACTTCTTTACTGGATATGATCAATATGTCTTTATTAACAGGCTATGTACCACAGTCCTTTAAAGTAGCTGTAATTAAACTGCTTCTTAAAAAGCCCACTCTTGATCCAGGGGTTTTAGCCAACTATAGACCTATTTCTAACCTTCCCTTTCTGTCTAAGATCCTTGAGAAAGCAGTCACCAATCAGCTGTGTGACTTTCTAAATAACAATAGTTTATTTGAGGATTTTCGGTCAGGATGTACAGTGCATCATAGCACAGAGACAGCACTGGTAAAAATTACAAATGACCTTTTAATTGCATTCGACTGTTATTATAGTTAGGGCTGGCTTGGGTGAGCCCTGAACCATCCTTTAGTTATGCTGCTATAGGCCTAGACTGCCGGAAGACTTCCCATGATGCACCTCTTTCCTCTCTCCTCTCCCTCTCTATCTGCATGCATTTTTATCCCATTACTGCATGTTACTAACTCGACATCTTCTCTCTCCCGCAGTTCTGTGCTTTCTCGTTTCTCTCCTCTCTCCTTCTGTCGCTTTCAGCAGGTATTTCTGCCTCCGGAGCTGCAGAGTCTGGATCTGTGATTGTGGGCCACCTGCTGCCCCCGTGTTCCTGCTCGACAACTGCTACTACAGTTGTTGTTATTAGTCTTATTACTCTCATTATTATTCCTATCACTATCATTCCTATTATTATTACTTTATTAATATTACCACTACATTATTATTATTTTAAAATTCTAGGTGTAATTTGCATAATTTGCCCTGTTAAAAGGGAAATATACACTTTCATTTCATAATGTTATCCTGTGTAGAGATGACACAAGTATAAGGAAAAAGACAAAGGTAAACCCAGATGCAGAATTAATGAATTAATGCAAATGCAAGATGCTCAGTTCCAATTATGAATGCAAAAACCTTTTCAGGCATGTGATTGGCAAAGGACAAAAAAAGCAGGAAATATAGAGCAAAGATGGCCGAGTTCGAAGATGGGTGTGGTTTGAGCAAGGGTGTCAAAAGTATGAGAGTAGAAAGTCATGTCATGTGTTCCATTGCACCATACATACCGATTTGGTGTCACGGCTGGTGTGATCCCATCGCAAGTTGGTAAAAAAAAACAACAAAAAAAAAAACACACAAAGCGCTTACAGGTTCTTTTTTAGGTTTTTATTTTGATTATTAAAAAATCTATTAATATACTCATAAAAAACAAACATATTCTAGGTCAGCCAGTTTAAGTGACATGTAAGACAGTAAGTAAGTTACACTGTTCAGTGGTGATGTCACTATAAAGCGTTTGACCAGTTAACATCCCCAACAAAAACTAGACTGTACATTTTCAAACACAGCCACTGGACAGAGAAGCACTGTAATACAATCCATAATGACACACGGGACGGTCTCCTCCTCCGGTGTGTCCCGAGTGCTAGCAGACCAGCAGCTGTAGGAGTCTGGCCACCACCACAACATTGAGACTGTTTCCTAGAACTCTGTACTGCTGCTTGGTAGGGATCTGCTCTGGAAAGGCTGCAAAATACATTAAAATAAAATTAAGAAAATGAGTAAACACTTGGGTACGTAATCCATCCAATAGTATAAAAAAAGCTCAATATCACATTGGATCTTAGTCTCCATCTACCAGTCAGGCTAATTACTTAAAAAGTAGGTTATTGGAGCATTTTTAAAAGTCCAATTGCTTTTGGAAACACTGAAGTGATCCGGTTTTAAACTCCTATCTTCTCTACTATGCTCAGTTTTTGAGAAGTGACACTGATGAACACACTAGAAAAAGGGCCCTGGAAGTCGATAAGTCAACCCATGCAATGACATGCTAAAGGCTGTACAATGTTAATTGTTTTTGCATTAATTTGAATGGCCAGGATAATTTTTATGTAGCAGTTATTAACAATAATTTACACACATTTAGAACATTTTACACAACAATACAACATAAAACAAACCTGAACACCAATATACTGTATGTCAAAACAGCCACAGTAATTACTCAAGCATGGAAATTGCAGGAGGATGAAGAGGGGCGTGGCAGTGCGTGCATGAGAGCAAGCGATGGGGCCCATGATCAGGATATAATAGCTCATATTGATGCAGTGGAGAGAATACAGCCATTTCATACAGGAGACAAGTGTATGACATGGATTTACCAATACTCATGCGAGTCAGCTGTCAGGTAAATCTCTGGTTGTTACTGTTAGCAGAGACTCCAGTCTACTGTGTAGTTTATATACTGTACATCACTGAAACACCTGGTAAGTATACAGAACTGCATTACATGATTATCAAATAAAGTTTTGGTTTCACGTCTCTCCTTCTGTCCATATACGCACACCCCCTCGCTCTTGCTCATGAACAAGAGCGCACTTTCTATTCCTCTTTCTCTCTCTCCTCGGGGGGTGGGCTAGATGACGTTTAAACATAAATATCATTAAATCAGTACGTTGCCAAACCTCCAAACCTCAGGGCAAACTAGTTACAACGAGCAATAACCACATCGCTATATATTAATGAAATGTGGCAAACTGCACAAATGGCCTATAAGTGATTACTGCACATATTATCATTACCTAACGTGGACAGTAACACTCCCAA